>NC_081561.1:80752198-81052198 GCF_022355385.1 Mustela nigripes | reverse complement strand
AAGACAGATTGGAAAAAAGCAGTGTATAAACCCTCAGGACCCTATGGGACTAAAACAAAAACCAACAAAACTTCCTAAATTATTAAATAATTTTTAGTACAAATTATATTATCTAAAGGATTTTGTGGCCTGTAGTCTGTTCAAGAATGATCATCATAGGAAGGACAAATAAAAAAATTTTGGTGGACTAATATAACACCTAAATCAAACCCACATAGCCTACAAGTGAAGGAAGCCCTTGAAGGTTCACAGGTATAGTCACACTAAAAGGTATAGTTTATGCGGAGGAGAGGTCAGGTTCATATATCATGACCACAAAGAAAATATAAAGCAATGGTTATACATTCTTTCCAAACCCAAGAAACTTTAAGATAAACAGCTCAGCACAGTTCTGCTGCTGGTGGGGTCATTTTGGGGCATAGAGGAAAACATTCCTGCCGTCTTGATGGAAAATGTTGCCAGGCATGCATTGGCAAGTTCTCTGAAGTTCCATGAAGACATTTTTAATAGTCTAAAATAACCACTTTTAGAGCTATTTTCAACCTATGTTCACTACCAGTGAACGGGATAGGAGTATCTTTCTTTTTTTTTGTACAAATGCAGAATAAAATTTTATAGCAGGTACACAGACTGAATTACTCAATTCACAGATCTTCCCTCAAAGTTTAACTTATTAAAAGCATTAAATCCGAGGAAGCCTAATCACAATTTACAAAAAACCAAACCCACAGGATTACATATTTTGGTTTTGAATGGGTGTTGGCAAAGACAGAAAGAGGGCCTTAGAAACAGTTTTGCTTCTGCTAATTTTTTTTTCAGTTAAAACTAAAATGAATGAAACTCCAAGCTGGAAAGAATCCAGAATCACCTTTAAATCCTTGTGAAAATACTAAGGTAAAACAGACTATTCCAATCCTATCCATTAATGCTGAGCTTGCCAGTTCCATAGAAATTTATTAGTGAAAACAAAATTCAAATATCTGGCATCCAGACAATGTTCACAGCTATTTTTGCCCTTAAGAGAAGTTGAAGAGCAGTTTTAGATATGGTGTGTCTTTATTCCCCAAATTGGAACAATTCTTACACATTCAAACATGTGCGAGACTCAGTAAGAGTATTTTCCTACTGCCGGGCGGAGGCTGCCAGGTTCCCTGAGATGGTTGTTATCACAGAGGATTCTCAGCTCTAACTCTGGTCGGCAGTTTCCAAACAAGGCGACAGCGTGAATAGAGGACTGTATAAAATAAAGGTTCTTTCAAAAACATCTATGGTGTGTTTTTGGAATAAAAAAATATCAGTCTTCTTGGTCAAAGACTGGCAACCGTGTTTTCAACTGTAGAATGTCTGCAACGGGCTCTTTTCGTTCTTGAAGGAAGCTGAGTCCAGTGATGAGTTCAACATCCGTGATCCGAGCTCTGTGTAGCTTCAGTAACTCTTCTACCCATGACGACTCGTGCTTCCCCTGCTATGAAGTGGGAGGAAAAGAAACGTCACTGGAGAACAATCCGCATTCCCTACCAGCACCCCTTCTTCCCATTTCAGTGAGTTCTGACCCTCTGGCTCCCAAATGGCAGATGCTCTGACCTTTGTCAGCATGATCCCTGTTCTTGAATAGCTCAGCATCTAATACATACGATGCACCTTTGTTGAATTAAATGTGGGAATTCCCAAATTTCCCAATTTGGGAAAAGGCAAGTATACGTGGAATCAGTGCTCATGTATTGCATTGGTGCATGAAACTTCAACAGTGTGAGGTTAAAAATATGTTGGAGAACAAAAGCAATGTGGCGCGGTAGAATGAATATGGGGATGGGCGTAAATAAACTCGGACCCAAGTCCGGGTCCTATCATTACCATACCATGTAAAGTGAGGCCAGTTATTTAACACCTGAATCCTGATTCTCTTACCTGCTCCTTCCTTACAGGAGTGCTCTGAGGATCAAATGTGATGATGTGTGCAAGTGCACTAAAAGAACACCCGTTCTTATCAGAATCAGTTACGTACATGGGTACAATGAAGAGAGGGTTAGGGGTGTGGTAAAACACAACTCCATTTCTGGGGAGGTAGTGAAGTCTCAGCTAATAGATCAAATGAAAAGTAAAGGCACATGCTCTGACACATGGAAGCAGAGCTGGTAGCTGAGGCAGGGAGCAGAGATGGAAATCATACATTCATGGTAAGCATGCATTTCTCTGAATATGGCTCCTGGAGAAGGTCAGATGAAGAAGGTATCCACTGGATGGCGGGCTGCAATTGTACATTAAAGACGTCCTCCAATAAAGACTTCTGTACCCTTGGAACATTATTAGTTGGAAATGATAAATATAAGCTTTCCACATAAAAGGGGAATGGACCAATAATCTCCATTTTCCCATTAGCTTCCAATCATCCCTGTATCCAGGGCTACTTACTGCTCCAATCAGTCTCCTTCTCTGCAATAGCCTTCACTCTAGCTCTTGAAGGAATAACCCTGACTCCGTGGACTACTTGGCCAGTAGATATTTTCCATCTGTCCCAACATACACATGAACAGATAAAAAGTACAGGCAAGGCATCTGATGTCTCAGGCCAATGTCCTGCTAATCATTAGTTGCTACTTCAGAGATGAAACAGAAGGAATCAATCAGGATGTGTGATAGACCTTCAAATAACCCTTTCTCTGGTTCATGTCCAATAATTAGTGTCCTCTAGGTACACTGCTATTACAGAATTTGACAAAATATTTGCATTTAAGATAGCAGCACAATAGCTTTTGAATGGTAGAGATGGTGAAAAGGAACTCAAAGCCTCACTCATGACACCTGGCATCATTTTGGTCAGGGAGACCTGAGCATAAGTCTCTTTGAAAGGAGGGCCCAGAATTCAGACATGATATCTAGAGAAGAAACCATCTTTGGCCCACATGTGCCACATGCTAAGAATAGTGGAGAAGGAAGACAGGAAAGGTCTAGGTCCCTCATAGTGTTATTGACCCAAGACTGTCTACTTCTGGACATCCTGTCACCTGAGGTACCCGTTAATTGCTCAAGTCACTGTAAATGGGTTCTCCATTATTTGCTGCAGAACATAACACTAACTGGTAACTTTAGTGACAATTCAATCCATTGAGGAAGAGAAAGCAATGAAGGAGAGAACACTTAGTATGTATCCCGCAGTGTCCACAACAGTGACCAGCTGATAGATGTAGATGCCCAAAGGGCATCCAAATAGGTAAAACCCTGTTATTCCTTCCTTAATTCTGAAGCATAAGGAAAAAGAAGTTAATGAGAAATATGTTCTATGAGGACTGGTCAATTCATTCTCAGTTTATCAGAGAAGTAAGTAAAATATCTTCATGAATTTTAATGAATGACACACAGGCTCTTAGATCAGGGATGACAATGGATCTCTGTATTCTACTCCTGGGCCCACGGCAGAAGCTACTGTCTGCTTTGCTCACTGCTGTGTCCTCTGGACTAAGAGTACCCGGAAACATGTATTTATTGAAGGAATGAACGGCTGGATCCAAGAAAGGATCAATGAATAAATGCAGGGAGAAATTAATGAGTGATGATAGCACTCTCTCCTGCTAAGCTCAGACTGGGGCCTCAACTTCCTTTTGCCCACAGGACTCCTAACTAAACCACCCATTCAAATGAGGCTGGTGAGAAAGCTACATTGCTTTGCCAACTTAGGTCTACACTTATATAGTGTAACTTCGATGGACAAAAAAAAGAAAAGTGGGAGGAAAAAAAAAAGAACTAGGAAAAAACTAGAAAAAACAACAACTAGAAAATCTGGGAAGTACTCTGAAAGAAAAACAAAATTGGCTCACTATGGGGAAAAAAACTTCCCTAAAATTTTAATACAGTCTTGTTCGAAGACGAGGTTTTGTTTGTCTGTTTGTTTTTAATTATGAGCAAGTAAGATAACATAAAACAATTATTTCCAAACACTGAATGACAAAAGAGTAAGAAAAGATAATTAGGAACAAACATGACTTGTATAATAAAGTGATATAAAGAAAAGTAATCTGAAATACTACCTAACCATAACTTTAGGACTAATTTATAACAGTGCTGACACTTTTAGGAATTATAAATCCAGGTTTCAAACAAAAATAAATTCATAGTTCAAATAAACCTAGAACTTAGGGGCTAAGCTGAATGCAGGCACTAAGTTTTTACATTTTGATTTGTTTTTTGTGTTTTAATAGGCAAGGGTGGTCCTCTCCAAAGATATACCATCTCAGAGCATCAAATTTAAAATCATCCTGCAAAGTACATGTAAAAGCACACCCTTTCAAAGTACATGCATATTCACATTCCGTTTTTACCCACAGTGATGTCAGACACGACACATGCAAATATACTTATATTCATATGGTCAGCGTTTAAGGTGATACATGAACAAAGGCTACTTACCACACAGCTCTCACTATTGTCAGTCCTGTGAGGCAAAATGAAAGCTAAGGTGTCTAACTCATCACACTGGGAGGGAGTCTGGAATGTGTTTTTACAACTTGTCAGCACAATGAAGAAGTGAGTTGGGATCAGAATTTCTTGATTACGGATGAGTCTGCTGTTTCTGGAAAATAGGACAATCTTCAGTTTAAGAAAGAAATAGATCTCTTCTTTTTAGTGAATCTTTTGGTGAAGTATATTTTTAATACAATGAATCTAAAAATAAAATTCAGTCAAATAATTAAATATATTGTAGGAAGTTTGTAATCATAATACCTCAACATATTCTGCTGAATTGAAAACAAATTAGAAGACAGGTAAACATAAGCCAAATAATTTTTATTTTCTATAAAAATTTACTAAACTTCAGATTTTTTTTTTTTTTTTAGTTCTACCTTAGGACACTGGAATTGAGACATGAAAGAAAAAATACATCTTTCTAGAACACCTACAACCAAGATTCTGAAGCATTATTGATAGTCTTCTCAACTCTGTGCAGCTATGCAAAGACAGGAGACAGAGGAAAGTGGTATGGGATTTTTTTCTATTCCAGCCCTTCTAGAGAAGTCATGTTTCTGTGAACTCTCCTTTGTTTTAAAGGGATTTCCTTTCTCGGGGCATCTGGATCACTCAGTGGGTTAAAGCCTCTGCCTTCGGCTCAGGTCATGGTCCCAGGGTCCTGGGATCAAGCTGCACATGGTGGAGGAGCCTGATTCCTCCTCTCTCTCTGCCTGCTTCTCTGCCTACTTGTGATCTCTGTCTGTCAAATAAATAAATAATAATCTTAAAAAAAAAAAAAAGGTGGATTTCCTTTCTCATGCCAGTAACTTCTTTTAAATTGCAGCATATTCTTCAAGATGTCCCAAGTAATACTTTACCTCATCTTAATTCTACTTCCTTTGTTCTGAAAGCTAGGTTTATTTATTTGTTTTTCAGCATCTTTCCAAATTTAGGGTAGTGGGAGCCTCATCTTCAATTGTAATCTTGTGTGGAACCATAACATAGAAAACTGATTAAAACAGAGCGCTCTCGTGGAATGCGAAAGATATGAAGCTCTCTCTCTCTCTTAAGATTTTATTTCTTTGCGAGAGAGACTAAGAGAGAGTGAGCAAGCACAAGAAGGGAGACGGTCAGAGGGAGAAGCAGACTCCTTGCTGAGCAGGGAGCCCGACGCAGGACTCGTTTCTGGGACTTCAGGATCTTGACCTGAGCAGAAGGTGGTCACTTAACCGACTAAGCCACCCAGGCGTCCCTGAAGTTCTCCTCTTTATACTCTACTGCTGTGATCTCAGGCAGTTATGGTGGGTCCCTTACGACTCCAGGGATATAGTAAGAAACAAAACAAAAGCCTGTCATTTCACAAACTACATTACAAACTAACGTGTCACAGATAAACGTGTGTGAAGAATTTTCCCTGAGCCTGCCTGAGAGAGTTCTTCTCAGGAACCAGCTGAACCTCCCCTGACATCTCATTCTTGTTACCCTATGCCTTAATAGTAATATTACTGCAAAAAATCAGGCTGTTATTGTTTTATGAAAGATCAAATGGTTTCTAAAATGTTCTGCTGCTGTACTTTACAAAAACAGCACCTACTGGCGGTTTCTTTCAAGATGGTCACTCAGGCTCCCCCTAAAAAAAGGGTTAAAAAGGTTAGGTAAAAGCTGCGACATTCGCCCAAGGCCCGCCCTTGGACACTGCAGCTTTAGAATTCTGCTGATGCTTCCAGGCAGGATGCCTCTAGCCACACCACAAGGTTCCTTATCTTCTAACCAGCAGTAGTTAATGAAGACGGTATCTCAACAGTTATCCGCACAGAGATTTTAAACAAGGGTGTTACCTTCTTAACAGATGGCAGAGTTCAGTGTTTAATCTGAACTCAAGAATTACTCATCTAAGCAGAGTCGAGGAGAAACACTCCTTTCCTCTAAAAAAAAATTTTACTGAACCCTGAGCAAAACATCCTAAGATATTTCAAGGGGCTTCCGGTGTAAACAGAAATGTCTTGTCCATCAACACAAACAGTTTCAGACAGAAAAGGCTCCATGGATTCAACTGGATGGTAATCCCACACGACGGCTGTTTTTAAGAGGAAATGAAATATGTTCTTACTGCTTCAGCGTCTCTGAGGAATCGTAACGTCCGTCGTAATCAGAGTCAAACACAGGCCCGCTGACCACATTGACGCCATTTCTTTCCTCCGCGTACCGTTGCAGAAGGGTGCCGTGGAAGTAGCGCCATATTACTGGAACAAGAAGGGTGTCAGTGAAGGTTCCAGAGAACAAGGTGCCATGCTGTCATGTGAAATAACTCAACGACCTTATTCAAAGTCAGCGTTTGTAATAATTACTGACAAAGCCAAATGTGGCTTCAGTCTTAGTGTGAGGCCAAAAACCCACTGTTCAGCTCTGGCTTTTGGCCAGAAGAGACGAACATTGAATTCAACATTATTTTGGGCATCCCTGACTATATGCCTCACCATGAACATAAAGAAACAAGGCAGGTTATTCAGATTTATTGTTAATATCTGAAATTCCCTTTGAAATATTCACAAGTATTCTACATGTAAATTAGAGTAAAAAATTTCCTTGCACGTAAATTAGAGTAAAAAATGTCCTTGTATGCTCCATATTTTAAAATTCTATATGTCACCTGAAGAATAATTTAAATTTATTTTTGTAGGAGTTCCAAATACAATGATAGTTAATAATGATGCAAAAATCTATTCATTTCAAGGTCAAAAACAATTATCAACAACTCCCAAAGTTAAATGGGAAAACAAACTGAAAGTTCATGTGTTAGTAGACTATATAAGCCAGATAACTTAGGAAGAATGTTACATACTTTTTCCATCAAAAAATGTTGTTTACAAACATGTAAATACAGATAGGATAATAGGTATTAGAATATATCATAATTCTAACAGCTGTAGAATTTTTGTGTACTGGTATCGTCAAAGTTAAGAATGTGTAAGAATGTATACCTCTAAGAACATACACCTAAAAGAACATGCTTGACAGTAATTTAATTTAGAGGATTAGTCTTAATAATATAAATTATGCCTATAATATATAGAAATTCATTGAAATTGTGAGATACAGGGTTAAAATTTTTTACCTTGAAAACTCTGGTACATTGGCACTATATTAGTATTAAGCAATGCTTCAGAATATAGTTGATCTGAACCTTTATTTAGTTCTATAAAGAAAGCAAAACAAGACAACTATTTCATTCTTCATGAATAACATTAGAAATCATACTTTCTCATGGGAGGGCACTTGAAAAATTAGCTGAGTATCACCTTAAACCCATAAAACATTCCTAAGTACAGGGTCAAGGGAAAGTGCCATGTGTTTGGTCAAGTCCCTTAAAAAAGTAAAATACTTACATCTTTTCTTCTTCAAAATGAATTTATCAAAAAAACAAAAGCTTAATAACAGCCTAAATTAAACATATACAAATATTACATTATTTGCCTATTTCAACTAACAATGTATTGTTTTGACAACTCTCTTTCCTTAAACTCTTCTACGCTAAGAAGGAAAAAGAGATTATCTGGCTTCAGAACAACACCTACTACCCAGAAAAAACATTGCAGGATTTCTGCCTCGAAATGCTGTACAAGGCTTCTTTGTAGGGATTTTCAGCTTGGAGTTGGTCTATTTTCATAAAGCAACAGCCAAGTTTTGACTTCAGACCCTTACTCCGGGGACTGGGCTGGATATGGAGAATATTTGAGCACCTGGAGCCTTCTGCTCTTTGCCTTTTAAGGCCAGCCTGAAAATGTCTTCTCATTAACACACAGATGTGCCATATTTAAAAACAGAACACTTAACTTCAAAAAAGAAAAAATAAAAGCTCTTCCCTAGCAGATCCATTTCTGTGAAAGTGTGAGCACCCTTAGGTTCTGCCTATCCCTACTTCTTAGGTGAATTACATTTTTCCTTTTATCAAAAAAATATTTATTTATTTGAGAGAGAGAGAGAGAGAGAGAGAGAATATGAGTGAAGAGCAGGGGTGAGGGGCTGGGAAGGGCAGAGCCCAGAGGGAGAAGCAGGCTCCCCACTGACCAGGGAGCCCAACATCCCTGGACTCTGGGACCATGTCCTGAGCCAAAGGCAGATGCTGAAACCTTCATCCAAGCAAAAGCTAAAAAGTTGTCTAAAAGTCAAGCTTCAGACACTTTAAAATTTTTCTCTAAGAGTTATACTTCTCATTCACCATTTTCACCAATAAATAACAACAAGATGATGTATCCGGCCTCAGAAGGAAAAGAAAAGGAAGAAGAGAAAGAGGCCAAGAGAAAGGAAGGTCAGGGAGGTAGAAACTTACGTGGTGGGTAGAGGAACTCATAGCTCAGTTCAGCATTATTTTTATAAAAGGAACACTTATGGACAGGACTAAGAGAAATTCGAAGATCCTGGTAAAGACAGTTGGAAAAGTCTTCTGCAGAGAAACTGTCCTGAAAAACAAAATGAAAAGAGCCATTAGGCGTCAGGCATCTAAAAGAAAAGAAGATGGCTTTATGAGTAGCTGAAGATGCATCACACCATTTGAAAACAGAGCTCTGGCTGTCCTTCGCCATTTTCCCATTTTTCTAGTAGTATATTCATTTTTTCCTGAGATGCAAAAACTCTTTTACGATAGTAAGGATATTAGTCATTTATTACATATGTGCAAATATTTTCCTATTATGCTGGGCCAATTTAGTGTAGCCTTTTTTTTTTTTTTTTTGGTCAACTGCAAGCTTTTATATACTGAAATACTGATTTTGAGGGGATCTGAGCCTATCTATCTTCCATACACAACTGCACAAACTCCAGCTGGGGGTGGGGAGCCACTGTGTAGCACAAAAACCTCAGGAGCACTGAGGACTGAATTTAAGCAGCTTTGATTACATAAGTCAACCGAACATTTGAACAGAATCAAAGAACATTGTAATTATGGCATGAAACAACAGTAAATTTGATGGGAACCTACAAAACACCGGGCAGACTCCTACATATCACAAAGTCAAGTAAAAAAAAAACATGTTTACAGTGTTGGGAAACTGTCTTCAAAATTAGAACAATCAAACTGATGGTAGAAACGTTATGGAATTATATGAACGTGTATGGGTACATAATATATGTATTTTTAACAAAGAAATTACATATATACACACACATAGCCTTCTCTTTTTATTTGGCATTCTCAGTGACTATGAACAATAGTTTTATTTTTTAAATCCTGCTGCTACCCTCCATTAAGCTCTCTCAGATCCCCTTTCCACCCCTTAAGGGCATCCTGTAGAGCTTGGCAGACATTCAGTTTCTGAAAATCTGGTTGGTCTAGTTTAAAACTTCAATTTGATTAAAATCTCAATCTTATCCCCTCCCCCATTCTCTCTTTCAAGGCTTATCTTCTGTTTCTCTTTCCACCAGGGCAGCCAGGGGGCAGGGGTGAGGGGGAATGGTGGTCTTATTCTGGGGTATTTGCCCCACCCCGAACCCCCAACTCTTCTCAAGGCCTTCTTGTGTTCTGGGAGGTGCACAGATCCCTGGCCTCTCTCTGGTCTGGTCTGGTCTGGGTTGGCGGGGTGGGGGGATCTTCTGTAGGTGGTATATGCAGAGAGATCACTAAGCTTTTATGACCTTGCCCATCAGTGAGGAACCCCTAAGGTGAGCGCAGTGGAGGAAAATCCAGCTATGTATTTAGAGATGAATCATTGTGCCTGACTGCAAAATTGATTTCATAAAATTGTAAATTAGAATCCTAAAATATTAAATCAAACATAAAGCAAGGGAGAAACTTTTATTGCATGCACACGCCTCCTTTCACACAAGAAGACATCTGCTTGGAGTCTTAGAGTCACACAGTGAGTTTGTGGTCAGGCTAGAACGAGAACTTAATCTTCTAACTCACAGTTCAGTGATCTTCTAATTCAGCAACTGATGAGAGAGCCAAGATTAACTGACCTAAACTAACTTGGCTTTCAATGTTTTGCTTAATGATAATTTGAAATAATCACACAGAGCTAAAGAAGCGACCAATACTTGCATTTCTGCGGACGGTGTAAGAGGTCCAAAGGGGCATCAGGATGTCATTGCTGTAAGCACTGACGAACTGGTGCTGGTAAAGGAGACAGACCGAGGTGTTTCTCTGCAGGACTCTGGGTCTTCCGTAAGGTAAAGTGCTGCGCTTAATAACCTTCTCTTGGGTTGTAGGGGAAAAATGAAACCACCATTCAAACATACTTACTGTGAATATAATTCACAGTATATAATATATTCTGAATGTATATACAGAATAAATTATATATATACACATATGTGTGTGTATGTATATATATACAGTGAATATGTAAGAACATACTTCCTTATAGAGTATATAAGAATCCATCCAATTCTCTACTTAAACCTACTGAAAAGTTATTTTTTTTTTTTAAAGATTGCATTTATTTATTTGACAGAGAGAGATCACAAGTAGGCAGAGAGGCAGGCAGAGAGAGAAAGGGAAGCAGTCTTCCCGCTGAGCAGAGAACCCGATGCAGGGCTCGATCCCAGGACCCCGGGATCATGACCTGAGCCGAAGGCAGAGGCTTTACCCCACTAAGCCACCCAGGCACCCCATGAAAAGTTATTTTTAACTGTAAAATAAAACTAAACACAAAGAGCAGAACCATAAACAGTTAAGAAAAGGGATTCATTGTAGTTTTTGCCTATGAAGAGTCTGAAAGATGAATGTAATATCAAGATATCACAAGAGAACACTGTGTGATATTGCTACAAATTTCAGCATTAGGACTTTAAAAATATTGCTAAAATTCTTCAACAGTATTTTAATGATTATTATTCAGGGAAAACTCTAGGCAGAGAAGTTTCTTGGATGAGAAAGCAAAAATTCATAACTAAAATTATGAGACTGAGCTGAATGAAACAGTAATAGTATAGACCATTTACTGTACTTTTTCCAAGTGCCAAGTGCTTTGTAAAGTCCTTTGTATACATCATCTAATTTAATTCTTACATAACCTTACAAATTAAGGTTATATGCCCATTGTACAGATGAGAAAACAGTAGTTTACAGAGAATGAATACTTTTTCCCTGGACATATAGTTCCTATGCTCATATTCAAACACAAATCAGTTCCAGAAATGCAATCCTTTGCCACAAGGTTTTGTCATCACAAGGCTATCAAAGATATCTCTAAACATTTACAGAGATTTTTATTTTTATTTTCTTTTATTTTTGAGAAAGAGAAAGAGAGAGGGAGAGCACATGCGAGTGGTGGGAGGAGCAGAGGGGGAGGGAGAGGGAGAGAGAGAGAGGATCCCAAGCAGACTCCACACCTTCGACGTGGGGCTCAATCTCAGGACCCTAAGATCATGACCTGACCTGAAATCAAAGAGTCAGATGCTTAACTGTCTGAGCCTTCCCAGGTGCCCCACATTTACAGAGATTTTTATACAGGCAAATTCAACTTGGGAATTATGCAGAATTTGCCTTCTTATTACAGAAGGAAAAAACTGAGCCAAGTAACAAGAATCACTTTACTATATCAGAGTGTATCAGACTATATCAAAGTGTATCAGAGATTGTATCAAAGTGAGGCTGAACATCCCAGTGACTGACAAATGTTAGCAGTTGTCTGTATATGAAGCATACTCTTCACTCAAAAGCTATAAAGAAATAACTTTAGATAAACAAGCCAATTTATACTCTCTTATAATGAACTAAGAAGCAGATGAGATAGAAATCTAACAGGTGTTTACAATGGAAATCTGAAGTTCTCTAATAAAGCTATAAAAATCTTCAAGATCTCGAACCACCTCGACTATGTTCATAAAGAGTAATTCAGCTTCCACTAAATATATGATTTGCTGTAAATATCCCTCCCTTCCGTATGACAAACAGTCTAGACCATCAAGCAAAGACATCTCTGTGTTTCCTCAGGTGGTCTCCACTACCACCTTTAAGTTACTGGTTGTTCTCAACTAATGCCCCCAAACCACATGTTCTATGATTAACCTGGCTGAGAAACTAGCCCACTTTTACATTCCAAACTCAAGGGAAACATGTCTTACCTTCTGCCACAGTCAAATTCAACTGTATCTCAAAATCCACAACTGGTAAGACCTAAAAAGTTAATAATACGATTTTAAGCAATGAGAGACGTGAGGTTTCGTTTTGTTCTATTTTTGTTTTGAGACATGTTTCAATCTTGTAACAAACAACTTCTGCAGCATAATTATCCCATTATGGGATGAAGATAAAGCCATCTTGTACAAGTCAAACTTATTTTTTTGACGAAGAGGATAAAGTTCAGATGACAACTGCAACAAGACAGAACTGCTACCCAAGCACAGCACTATGAATGAAAAACAAGAGTTGTTCCTTTATCATCTTTGCACTGCTCTCTCAGAGTCTTTCTATGAGCCTAGAACAAAATGAAAAGCATATCCCAACTGTTCCCTAAATCTCTATCTTTAGGGACACTATCGGTTTTTTTTTTTTAAAGATTTTATTTATTATTTGAAAGCGAGAGAAAGAGATCACAAGTAGGCAGAGAAGCAGTCAGAGAGAAGGGAAGCAGGCACCCTGCTGAGCAGACAGCCTGATGTGGGACTAGATCCCAGGACCCTGAGATCATGACCTGAGCTGAAGGCAGAGGCTTAACCCACTAAGCCACTCAGGTGCCCCTAGGGACATTATCAGTTTTGTTCACTTGTCACATATTTTCATCTTCTTACGACTATGTTAAGACAGGAATAAAAAAGAAAGAGTGCCATATATCCATTTCAAACCCCCAAATATGTGATTTTCCCTCTAAATTTAAAATTAATTGAGAGATATTTTAGAGAAGGAAAATTATGATTGGTTGATAATCAAGCCCTCACTGCTAGATAACAGCACAGACTCCATGATTCAGGATGTTCCAGGACTTGGCTAGATTTCCTCCCAACCTGCATCCAAGTTAAGTCATAGCACCAAGGGATAAAGACAGAGGTGAAAATGCAAAAACTAGGAAGAGGAAAAATAAACAATAAGAGGGCAGCATGTGTTCCATCAGAATTAAACATACTTAGATATTTATGCCTACTCACAGATTTCAATTTGATCACTAAGTGTTTCCACGGCATAAGCTATGCAGAGGGCACCCTAAGATCCAACTGGGCTACACTTTGGTCAGTACTTACTGAAGGATGACATGAGCACTCAAGGTTACGTCTGGGGCTTCTTGCAAAGGGGCACTGCCCCACAGGGTGGACTTCTCTGGGATTCTCTGGGTTGTAAACGGGATTCTTTAGAAGGTGGTTAAGACTCCCATGAGTTCCATTATTAGGAGCAGGTGTCAAATTCAGTAAATCTGCATGATTCCAAGAATGGTAAATGGTTACTTAGAGGTTCAAAAACAAATAAATATAAGACTTAGCTCATGACTTTTATTTTTTTTAAACCCTATCTATGCAAGAGTTCTTTACTTTCCACCCAAAATGAAACTATGAAATGCTCTTGAATTTTAGAGCATTTATGACTATGCTGTTCTTAATAATGGGATTTTAATGGGATTACTGATATGTACACTGTCCTCTATGAACTTGTGAATTTCAGTGTGTATGACTATAGTAACCGCCATGCATGCTTATTATATGCCAGTCACTGTGCTAACGTATTTTTCTTACTTAATCCTCAAAACAATTTAATAAGTTATTGCCAATATTTGGTAGCTGAGTAATTAGAGTGTTGTGCCTAAGGCCTCAAAGCTACTAACGGAGTAAGACCCAGGATTCAAAACCAGCTTTGTCTGAGTCTGACTCATGCCCTTGGCAATAACCACAGCAAACACTTCTATAGGAAAGCACTTAGGATATGCCAGGCACTGTTTTAAGAGCTTTAGGACATATGAATTCATTTAAGCATATAGGCTCCCACTAAAAGAATTACACTGAGGACATATTTAAGGTTTGCAAACTCTCAGTACCATTGTCAGGAAAAGGAAGTCATATTTAAAACACAGTATCTAACCATAAAAGTACTAATGAAGAAAGTACTGGGTAAACGAGGACTATATCTAATAGAACCTCCTCAATTTCTACAACCATGACATTGTCATCCATGCGAGTATTACTGCTACCAGAGGTTCCGCCTTGTTTGGGTCCCCTTCACAGACTCCAAACTCTTCCTCAGGCTTCCACCCCAGACCTGTTTTAACTGCCATATAATGAAGCCCACGGCCTGGCAAACTGGTAGGCATGGGTGACGTATGACCCTCCCTCCTCTGAGTGCCCCACTTTACCTGTGTACAGCCTCGTGGAAGAAATGTAAGTCATCAGATGGCACAATCCCCGTATTTTTTTTCAATGAGTCTGGGTCAGGAAGAAGGTCTGGCTCCCCTCATCATCATCTCCACACAGATGCCCACCATTGACCTACTTTGGATTTTCCCATTCCAGCTCTGTTTTCAGAAGAAATGAAGGAAGCCTGTTCTCACTTACCACACATTAAATTATAGACTTCGATATTTTCAAAGGAATCAACTTCAAAGCGGTGCTTAAATCCAGGTCCATAGCCGATAAAGAGGGCCTAGATGGGCCAGAAAAGTAACAGTGTGTCAATTCATTTCCCCTGTGTATGCAGCTGGTGACAAAAAAAGTATTTTATATTATCTATGCTGTACATACATAAACTGGTTAACATAATGGGAAAACTACCGTGTCCATGGATTTGGTGGGATACTGACTGAACCCATGTTGCACATCTAATCTAAGGACATGTGGGATACTTCTCTCAGCTTGACTTGACAATCATAATGGAATGGATGATGAAATCATTGTTCATCTAGGAAATGTGATATAAATGTCACTCTGCCCATTTCACACAGTGCTACAGGCATCAAATTAAATCACTGTTATAAGTATATTCTGAAATTTTAAATTTATAGGTAACTATAAGACATTATCTTCATTTAGAACAAAAATATGATACCTTTTCTCCTATTAAATCACTACATTTCACTTACAATGTGGCGATATTCTTAATGGGGCACAAGTATATACAAAATAACTATTAGAAATTTAGTGTGAGGTAAAAGTCACATGTTCATGAAACATGAACATAAAATTTTAATGTAATGCCCAAAGTAAAACAGTTCTATAAAATTATAAGCTACATTGATTCTCATTCAACACATATAATCACACTCCACGTTTCTAAGTGTATAACTTTATATAGTTTTCTTCAGATATAAATCATTATTTTTTTAAGAATAACAAGTTTACTTACTTGCATATTTGAAAATAAATTGTCAGAACCATGGAATCCATTTCCACAATGTTCCTTTTCTGAAGGAGCCCTAATTTTGATATAATATGAATTAATGATGCAAATTCTATTCACAGTGTCAGATTTGTAATCATGACATTATTTCTGTTCATAAACAATGTTACTATTTGGTTAAACCAAAAAAAAAAAAAAGGTAAACAAAACCACTGGGCTTGGGAAGCATTAAGGGGTCATCCTTATCTTTTATTTTGTAGATAAATCAACTGCATAAGCAGTGTGGCATAGAAGGGAAAAATCACTAGCATTGACACAGAACTAGTTCTGAACCCTGACTATGCTATTTACCAGCTGTGACTTTGGCAAGTTAGTTATCTTCTCCTGGTTTCAATTTCATCATGTTGGGTTGTTTGTACAAAATAAATGGCTTAGTCTAAAGATATCTTTGGAATACAGGAGATGTCTGCGAAATATTATATGAGGTAAGGACAATCCGTTTCTTCATCATCTCCATACAGATGCCCACCATTGACCTACTTTTGAACACTAAAAGCACAGCTCTCTAGTGAAAGGAGAGAGACAGTGAGATGTTCACTGCTTAGGTTTTGCTTTACAGCATGGCGTCCTGGCAACCATCAAAAGAGTTAATTATCATGTTTTGAGATATTAACAATATTAACCATCCAAATAATTTTCCAACACACCAAAAGCTGAGGTGAAAAAACAACTCTAAGAAGAAAATAATTGCTCATTATTATAAAGAGCTTTTACCAATTGTTCACTGGGTTTAAAGGTATTATTAGGATAGCTGTCATGTGCCGAAGAGATACAATGGTAACACAAATGTAGACATAAGAAATAATCAATATGGATGTGAGCAGAGCAGCGGTTCCTAGCTGGGGGTGGATGGCCCTCCCCCTAGGGAACTTCTGTCAAAGTCTGGAGCCATTTTGGTTGGCACAACTGTGAAAAGGGTGCTTTTTCATCTAATTGGTAGAAGCCAGGGATTGCTCTCAAACATCCTACAATGCACAGGACAGCTCCCCACAACAGAGAATTATCTGACCCAAAAGGCCAACAGGCCAAGGTTGAGAAACCCTGGGATAGAGCAGAGAGAATCACATTTGTACAGTTTTCATATAACAGCATTGTTGGAAAGGGTCCAGTGGGTACACTGAATTACAAACATATCAGGGCTACATTTACGTGGAAACCATCAGAACTTACAATGCAAGTTGCCACTTAGGGTCCAAATAGAATGTCAAGGGCTCAATCCTGTCATTTTTGGCAAAGTGTAAACGCTTCGGTAAGAAATGTTTCAGGTAAGGTTTGAAGTGCTGGTTTGGTTCCCGGCACTGAAATTATAGAAGGTAAAGAAAAACTCTTATTTCCATATTTTCTTACATGTAAACTTCTCTTGAAATTGTTGAATTCTGTATGAATTTTTTCCGATAAAAATTTTACCAGCCTGCGTAGTAAGTCACAGATGCAAAAATAATTGTGTTCTTACTACTTATACAACGTACCAGCTGACCATTCCCAACAATTCAATACTCACATTTTTTACAGGAAATTAGATCTGATGCATAAAAACCCTAAACTCTTAGACTATGTCACTCAATTTTATATGATTTACCGCTGATGATATTCTTTTCAAACACTTATAACTACAATGTTAAGAATTTTCTTTAATGCTTAAAATGAATCAAGTAAAAAAAAAAATGCACTATAGATAATTTATCACCATAGATAATTCATCATCAAGACAAAACTTATTTTTTAAGTGGACATAAAAAAGACTGGTAGGAAATATTTAATAATGCTAACAGTATCTATGGGGATATAGCTATACATTTTTTTCTTCTGTTTTTTTCCAATTACTTCTTTACCTGCATAAAAATTAAACCATGACAATAAATGAATTCTTAAAAACCTTTTTTGGAAGATAGATTTATTTATTTGAGAAAGTGGGAGAGAGTGAGGGGGGAAGGGCCACGGGAAAGGAAGGAACAGACTCCCCGGAGAGCAGGGAGGCTGACATGGGCTCAATCCCAGGACTCTGAGATCATGACCTGAGCGGAAAGCACACGTTTAACCCTCTGAGCCACCAGCCTTCCCCTTAAAAACTTTCAATGCCAGCTTACTGGGACATGTCCTTAAAGATCTTTAAAAACAAGAGTGCATCTAAATTCTGGCCTACATACTCAAAAATTCTAATGCTAAAATCCCAAGAACAGATACTGAACCTCTTTTCTAAATATATCTTAAAACTAACAATAACTAGATCATGAAAACATAAAGATACTCACAGAAAGATTTCTGGCAAGGTCTTCATAATCAACTGAAGGGGGGCAAAGATAATAATTAATTGTTGATGGTATGCTACAATTAAAAATGAAACAAAAATGCTGAAGTCAGACTCAAACTCTATTCTTCAATACCAAAACAAGTTTCAAACAGCTTATTGAAATCATTATGTATTAGTTATTGGCAAGAATGAGAGAGATTGTTAGGAACCACTCCATGCCTGTGAAATTGTGTCATACTATTAAATGAAAAGGCAAGTTACGAAGTATCTATCCATCCATCTGTTCATCCATATGTGTGTCCATCCATCTGACCATCCATCTATCTACCCATGCATCTAGATCTAGTATGATGGCCTGGTATAAAGATTAAAAAACAAACACGTCTTACATAAGCATACCAGATATCTGGGAAGACCTATTCCAAGCCTAGCAACGTTTATCTCTAGAAAGAGGAAATCAGTTGTGAATAACAGAGGTTTAGGGAAACTGCTACTTTTTACTTTACATATTTTGATATTTGATAATTCCAGAATTTTCAAATAAAAAGGACATGGAGGACCTTAGAAAAGAGGGCAAACAGACTTGTTTTGAAACTGAATTTGCATAGCAAGACCACAAATGTAGTGTACTCTGGACTACAAATCAATAAGTGTGTAGCTTTCCAAAGATTCTTCTAGCTGTACTTTATGTAAGTTTGAGAAAATTATTCAGATAAAAGAACATGTATTGTATATACATCTTATGTCTGTATATTGGTAAATAAATACAGATATAGTATTTTGCTTTAATTTGGAAGATAGAGGCCTAATGAGGTAAAGGTGTCATCAAAGCTTAGCCATCCCATCCTAAATAGTTCTGGGCACTGACCCCACCTGTACAGTTCTTATATCAGGCTTTGTAACAACCGTATACTACTTTTATAAATTAAAACAAAATACGAATTAAAACTTACGAGGCATGTACAGAGTCTACGCTGAGTGTCACTATGTTAACCTACTGTTTAATATCTGCATGAACACTTTCCTGAAATAAACTCTATTTCTCCCCATGAATATTCAATAGTTCTATGGAAACATACAACATGCAGTGCCCAAACCTAACCAGTTCCAATAAATGTCACACAAGCTTTTTTCTCTTTCTGTTTCAAAGTTAACTGTCACAGAAAGATAAAAAAGACTTGCTGGTGGTATCTGAAAGTTACCAAAGAGCAATCAGAAAGTAGGCAATAACAGAGGTGGAAACAGTTAGGAAATGGACCTCACTTGCAAAAGAATTAATATTTTTAGAAAATTTCCTGGCAGTTGGGGTTCCACATGTAGTCAAGAAAGAATGTGAAATTTCTTCTTTTCTGTTTACAAAACACATTCTTACTGTGTTTTGGAATGGTCAAGGAAAGTCATTTCTGAGGACAGAAACCAGCTGTTTATAGAATTTTAAGAACTACAGAAGTGCCAACATTCCTCCTCATAATAGAATATTATTCCAACAACTCTAAGCTATTTTAATGGAATGTCATTAATTAAACTTGAATACATGTAGCCGAACTTTTCAGGTTTTTTTTTTTTTTTTAGTATAAGTAATCTCAAACCTAACACAAGTAAAACACACACTATAACATAAAATTGTACTAAGCTCATCAGATAATATGCTTAGTAATGAATAGCAAAGATAAGTGGTTAGACCTGTGTCTTCACACCCAGTGCCTTTATAAAATCTTTCTGGGTGCAGAAGATCTGCACTGGAGAATTAATCATGAAAAGGAAATTAAGTTTAACCATTGCACTTTAGTGTAAGATAGAATAATTTAGAGGTATATATTCTGAATGTAATCATATTCAATGTTAGCAACCAAATATACTTACATGAAAAGTACTTATCTGGGACATCAGAGGGTCTCAATCGAGCTGCAGGTCCGTATACAATTTTAATATCTTTAGCATCTCCCAAATATTTATTCAGATACACATATTTCTTGCAACTGCCTTGTTCCATGCCTGGGAGAAAAAAATTCTCAAACATGTTAGAACTTTAATAAGGAATTTTACATGTAGAAGAGAATTTCTTTCACTTCCAGAATTTAATTCACTAACTATGTGCTGAGTGCTCACATTAGTTAAATATCTAATAGGTAAGTCACAGAATTTCAGCCATATATACCACTTCACTCCCCCACCCCAAAAAAAACCTTTTTCCCTTCCTTCATCCACAATTAGTTTAATATTTCTTATTTATGTATTATAGTATCTTTTTATGAGGAAGAATATCACGGTTTCAAACTGAAGAGAAATGCCTACTCATTTTCCCCAGATCACCTAGAATATGAATGGTAGCATAAAATTCTCAGTCTCATTCCAGAACTGTAGCTTCTTCGGAACAGAACTTCTTACAATCATTTCTAGAAATAGCTTTTAGGAATTCTTTCTGAAGCAAACAATAACAACAAGCAAAAACAAAAAGAAAATTGTTTTCTATTTTCTTATGCACTCATTGCTTCTGTACTCCTAAGGCTGTTACACAAACATGTTCTAAAGGTCATAGTAAGAAAAAACGAAATTAACATAGTGCTAGAATTTATACTCCTTCTAAAATCAGATTTTTCATGCTAAAGAAAATAAGAAAAGCACATAATAATGTGTTCAAGTTAAATCTAGAACCATTAGACTAGATTTACCAAAATTTAATATTACTTTTTTTTTTAGCTATCTAAAATTCCCGGTGTAAACCCAAATCAGGAGATGGGTGCACTGTTATTGATAGGCTCTTAGGTTTCTGTGAATTCTGTGTTTTACCTGTACTTTATGTCTAATATAATTTTTTCCTAAAAAATTTCCACAAAAAACTACATAAAAAAATTAACTGTAACAATCAGAAGAAATAAGGTCACAATAACTAATCAAGGAAACTTTTTTGGGAGCACCATTTAACCTGAAGGGTAAATGATGCAAAGTCAGATTACCGTGATCTGAAACAAGGATAAGGTTCAGGCATCGATGTAAGTTCAGCTCTTTCAGACCATCCATCAGCATGCCAACCATGTTGTCAACCCTCTGCAAGACTCTAATGACCTACGAAAGGGAAGGGAGTTCATGTGATGGATTCCATACTAATGGTTATTTCTACATAAAACTATCTCTGTTAATACAGGGAAATTTCAGTGGATGCAACTATTATGATGAACTGATTTACATTAGGCTAAGCCAGGGCAGGTAAGGCAATGCCCGTTAACAGAAGAAGGGCCAAAAAAATAGTGGGGGGGGGGGTGCAAATCCCACACATGCTCAGTTATAAATATTAGGAATGACACCAGGGGATCTGATTGTCTAACCTGTCAAAGATGTTAAAATTCTTCATGAAATGCTTTTTACAGTTCTTATATTGTATTTGATTTTTAAAATTAGGAAAACAACTCATTATTTCCTTACAAACTCTATGGATATTGAATATGTTTTATCGCAAGGACACAGAAGAGCAAATGGTTTTAGCAACTTGCTTAACCTGCTTTTCTGCTCTCCTTGCAAAACCACCTGAGGAAAATTCTTGGCAGTTCTATATGTGTTTTCTGTTGTGCATCAAATCTGTCTTGTCTCTATGGTCAATTAATTTCACTGTAATATGAAACAAGCTCCCTCAATGCGGTCTTTCATTTGCTTAAAGCTACCCAAGTAATTCAAATTGGATTTTTTAAGTATTAAAATAAAGTGGGTTCCAATGTGCCATTAGAATTTAAAAGAGGTTACACATTGGTAACTGTAATATAAAAAGCAATGGGCTCAATCTTGAATGCAGATGAATCAGAAAAAGTAGTACTTTGGCAAATCTTCAGTGAAATTAGAAAAGGCGGCACTAACGTTACAATTCCTATGATCTGATAATCAGACAATTACAAAATGATCCTTAGACTTATTTGTAGCCAAACTGACCTGGACAGGACACTAAGTTCCCTTAGTGAATGAATAAAAATTACACTAGCATCTGGCCAATTGTCAAACCGACATAACACCGACAAGAAGCTTTCCCCTTCACTGATGATAATGTGGTTGCGTTGTCTGCCATGCGTCTTCCTTACCCCACGTCTAAGGACCATTTGTGCTTAGTTGAAGGACAGAAGCAAAGCAAGGACACATGGAATTACTAACTACATTGGAGCTACTACAGATGGATTTTGATGGAAAGATCTGGAAAGTAAATACAGCCCTAGGTTGAGGGTCAACTTCCCCCTCTCTTCACGCTCTTTTAGCTAACAAGATGGCCCCCAAAAGAACCTATGCTCTAAGGGGGCACATTTGGAGTAAACCCGGGGAAAGGGAAATCAGGAGAAGATGGATTAAGCAAGTGTTTTAAACTCAAGTGAGAAAAATGAGCTTATATTCTCCCCTCCTGCTCTTGCTGAAGCAAGAACTTAGAGCAAGTAGCACTCTCAAAACCAGAGCTCGCAACAGACACATGAAGATGGGCTCTGCTCTAAACTCTGAACTAAAGAGTCCTTGAGGCTCACCAACAATTTAGCTTGGGGGTAAAATTCTAGCTATTCCTAGTCTTTCATCTCCTAGAATCACATGGGGAAAAAGATAACAAAGAGTCTAAGATTAGGGACTGGCTACACTGATTCTCCTTTCCTTGTGACTAACAATACTCACAGATCCTTACTTCCTGTTTCTTTTCAGATCTCAGGTCACAGATAAAATATACATCATAAGGAAAGTCGGCTTAGAGATAAGAAGAAAGAAGCTCAAATCATTTTCTGTTTTAATGCTTCCTCTGCTCCAAGATACAAAAATCATACGGCCACACAAACACTGAAAGCAGTATTTGATCTTTTAAAGCTCTATACAGATTACAACATAGCCAGGAGTGAGCTAAGCTCCTTCAAGAGTGTCAGGTCAAATACACTGACCTTAGTCCATGAGCTGTTTCCCCATCTCTAGCTTCCTAGTAACTGCTCAATAAAACCACAGTAATTTCAAATTCTCTATAGTTTTGACAAAATTTCCCATTTTTTGATGCCCAGGCTCTGTTGTGAACATGAGCTCAGAGATTAGTGATATATCTCCTAGGGTAGAGAGGTCACCGGAGGCTTCTTGTGGCATCTGACTAATTCTCTTATTATAAATAGAAAATTAGAGTTTTTCCCATTTATAACATTTCCAAAGACCCCTTACTTTTTAGGTTGATGTAGGGAGAAACGGAGTGGATAAAGGCTTTGGAATGGAGAATATGGGATTTACCCTCAGTTTGAGTTGGCACTGTCGAAAGTACAGACGAGACAAATTCTCCCGACCATTATTTTTATGAAAGGTCATCCTCTGGTTTAGTAAAATTGTGTTTACTACTCATTCCAGAATCATGGAATCTTAGAGACTGGTCTAGAAACCTGCTTCAAAGCAAGGTGTAGTTAGAAGCAATCACTGATAAAATGATACTTACTTCACTGCTGACCGGTCCATATGAATGACCTGAAGAATCTGGTTCTTCTAAATACAGAGTGTAAAAGTGTGGTCTAAATCAAACAGCATCAAAATGTAATATTTTATAAACACATTGTAAAACAGAACGGAAAAAATAACTTAACACTTGATAGTGAGTCTACAACACGGCGCCTGGGTGGTTCAGTGGGTTAAGCCTCTGCCTTCAGCTCAGGTCATGATCTCAGGGTCCTGGGCTCAAGTCCCGAACTGGGCTCTCTGCTCAGCAGGGAGCCTGCTTCCCCCCCCCCACCGCCCCGCCTGTCTCTCTCTCTCCTTGTGATCTCTCTCTGTCAAATAAATTTTAAAAATCTTTTAAAAAAATAAATAATAAAAAATAAAAAGTCTACAACACTGGGATAACATTTCTAAACTTGCTGAGAAATTATTTACAGGTTTGGAGTTCTTCAAAATGCTCCATAAAAAGAGTTTATTTGGATACAAAATGCCAGAGACAAGTGCAATGTCTTCTTGCAGCTCATTTTAAAATATTGTGTAATTTCTATAAAACAAAGGAGTATTTCCCATAGAAAATTAGGCCTCTACATACCTTTCATCTTTAGGAAGCTGCAACCACTTAAGAATAGTTAAAATCCTTTCTTCAAAAGGTACTGAGCTAAAATTAAGAACAAGCAAAATGAAACAATCTGTGACAATTGTTGAATTTAAAATACCAGTGATTTTCTTATGCAAAATAGCACTGAACGACTAAAACAATCCCATGCATTAACTGTGTTTGAAGCAATGCAGAAGTTTTATTTGAAAACTCAATAAAGGAACAAAGGTTAAGCTTTACACATAATTACACAAATTAATTCCTTAGCCCGTCTTAATATAAGCTATGCTCAGACTCAACTAAAACAAACTCTGTTCTATAGAAATGCTCCACATTTTTTTTTTTTTTTAAATTGGAGAGGCTGGGGGCACCTGGGTGGCTCAGTCATTAAGCATCTGCCTTCAGCTCTGGTCTTGATCCCAGAGTCCTGGGATCAAGCCCCGCATTGGGCTCCTTGCTCAGTGGGAAGCCTGCTTTTCCCTCTCCCACTCCCCCTGCTTGTGTTCCCTCTCTCTTGGTGTGTCTCTGTCAAATAAATAAATAAAATCTTTAAAAAAAGAATTGGGGGGGGGGGAGGAGTGTGTGCCTGGGTGGCTCAGTGGGTTAAGCCACTGCCTTCAGCTGGGGTCATGATCTCAGGGTCCTGGGATTGAGCCCCGCATCGGGCTCTCTGCTCAGCGGGGAGCCTTCTTCCGGCCCACCCCTGCCTGCCTCTCTGCCTACTTGTGATCTCTGTCAAATAAATAAATAAAATTAAAAAAAAAAAGAAAGAAAGAAAGAATTGGGGAGGCTGTAGGGGCACCTGGGGGGTGCAGTCTGTTAAGCGTATGACTCTCGATTTTGGCTCAGCCATGATGTCAGGGACATGAGACCAAGTCCCGTGTTTGGCTCCTCACTGTGTGAGAAGTCTGTTTGAGATTCTCTCTCTCGCTTTCCCTCTGCACCTCCCCCAGCTCACACATTCTCTCTCTCTCAAATAAGTAAATTTTTAAGGGGAAAAACAAACAAATAAATAAATAAATATTTGCTTCTTGTATCTACTCAAGGATGTTATTCCTGTATCTGAGAAGAGCAATTGCTACCAGGTGAATGACCTGTGTGTCGATACATTCTATAAAGCGTACCTCTTGGACAGCTCACTTGCTCATGATTCTTAAAAAGCCACAGTCACCACAACTTCCTATTTTATTCCTGCCCAAGGATCTGAATGCAAACTCCAACATGCACCAGCACTTCTTAGAAAACCTCTAAAAAAAACTCAGCCTAGTTTTGCTGTCCATCCATCTATCTAAAACTTACATACCCTCCATCTAAAAGGTAACTGAGATAGAGTTCTTATTCTGACTGTTCTCATGTTTCAGCCAACATATCACAGAAATGCTAGAACTTAGCACTTGATAAAAAGGAGAAGCTGAGATTTAGAACAAATGAGCTGTTCTGAAAAAAGTGCGTGTATACATACCCATTATATATTTTATAGATGTCTGGGAGAATTCCATTAATTTTCACATCTGATCCTGGCCAAAAAAAGGTGCCACTTCTCAGGCCTTGATATTTCGTGGTGAGCCAAATCTGGGGAAGAGAGTGAACCCAAGTCAGAAAACTATACAACTGTGCATCTGTTAGGCAAGTATGTGTTCATGGGACATCATTTCCCCCAAGTGCTACAGGATTTCTGAAGTGAAGGAGCTTCAGCAGTGAGACTACAGAATAATCAATAGGACACTGGACAGCAGCAACATGAAACCAAATAGAGAGCACTTAACCTAAAAAATATAGACGCCATCAGCTGGAAACCTCTGCAACTTTCAGAGCCCTAGCCTTTGATTTTAACAGGCTCCCCTTGCAAGAAAAAAATATTCCCAAACACACATGTGTTTTATGTGTTGACATTTTTATTATGTGACTAACACATATTAAGCTCCTCCTGCCAATTACAATTCTAAATAGTATCCCCAGAAGCATCCCAATTATTAATGTGGTTAATCCTCACAATAACCCCCTGAGGTAGATAACAGTATCATCTACAGTATAAATATAAGAAAACTGAGCCACTGAAAGAATAATTTGCCCAAAGTCACATAGTTTCAAATATCAGCACTAAAATATGAATTTATACCCTGCAAATTAAACATCATGCTTTTTTTTTCCTTCTAAGAGGAATATTGAGACTATCCAAAAAGACCCCACAGAATTTTTGTGGCGGTTTTTTAAAAATACAAAGAACACATACAAATCATGGCCGGAAAGAATCTTCTCAGCATATACAAATGAAGTCAGAGTTTACCTCCTTCAGTAACAGTTTTGTATGGATCAAAATATGGCCCCCAGACTACGGCTACAAACTACTGGTACAAGAAGGTAGAATTAAGCAGAAAAGAAAAAAAGTTCAGAATTTCCCCAACCTGGCTATGAAATAAAACTACACCCACTGCACAATGATACAAGATTTAGGATTATCAGCATTCCTTTCATGTACAAAAGGATGGCCACAGACAGGATCAATGACATAAGTTATTAAAAGCTCCAGGGAATCTGTTGTTTTACTCTGATTGAAAGAGATGAGAATACTTTAAAAAACAAACTATTTTAGTAGCTAAAACAAACAAACAACTCACTGGTTCTCCTTTGTACCAGGCAGGATTAAATTTCTCCTTACTTTTAAGTGCAAAGAAAGCGTTAATTTTGGGATCATATATTTTATTGTCAATTATGCCATGGGATTCTGGATAAAGTCCCTAAAAAATAGAAAAACAGGATTTATGCAACTTGTGAGGGTTTTTTTTTTTCATTTTTTATTTTTTATTGACATATAATGTATTATTAGCCCCAGGGGTACAGGTCTGTGAATCGCCAGGTTTACACACTTCACAGCACTTACCATAGCACATACCTCCCCATTGTCCATAACCCAACCACCCTCAAGCTGTCAGTTTTTTAACATGAAATAAAGTTCAAGAATGAAAGCATCGAAGAGAAAACAGGTAACTGAAGCTGCAAGAAACTTAACGTAGTTTAAGGAGAGAAGAACAAAACAACGTGACTGTCAAAACACAACCAACCACTCAAGATTTTATAATATAGTATTTGCGTTTTAAATTATGTAACAGGAGAAATTAAGTTAGGAATGGTATGGATGAGGAGCTATATAAATAAGCAGCCTCCCCAATTTTTTAAAAAGATTTTATTTTTATGTATTTATTTATTTGGGAAAGACAGTGTGCAAGTGGCGGGGGAGGAGCAGAGGGAGAGGGGCAGGCGGACTCCACGCGGAGCAGCGCCCAACGTGACCCGGATTTCATAACCCTGAGATCACGACCTGGGCCAAAATCAAGAGTCAAATGCTTAACCAACTGAGCCATCCAGGCACTCCTACAGCCTCCCCAATTTTTAAAAAAAGTGTCCTATTTTCCTTTTGCATTGCTGAGTAAAGCATTTCTGTGGAACAAACATTTAGTTGAGTCTGAGCATACACTTGTATTAATACAGGCTAAAGAATTAATTTCCGGGCTTCAACCATAATGCCTAATGAATTTGACTATTTTTTTGGACTCCAATTAAACTGGGAAACTTTGAAACAAAAACAGGGCTGCAATCCTATGAAGAGTCAGGCAAACTGGATTGCTTAAACTTATATATCAAGGTGATCAAAAAGACAAGTTGAGAACCCATAAATGTAGGACAAATTTGTACAAATAGAGCAAGCTACAAAACCATAAGAAGAAACAAGACACAAAAATTGGAGAATCTTAAACTGAAAGGAAACCAAGAAGAGTCTTTAGTCACTTCTTTTCAAGATGGAAAACCTGAGACCAGAAGGTAAAGTGACCTTCCCCAAATTAACACAATTAGTGGCAAAGACTAGGTTTCCTCGCTTAATCACATATTGGAAAACAAGTGATCTGATGTCTAATTATTGGTTCAAAAAATGCAACTTTTACACCTCTCTTCTGTGAACATACAAAAGTTGGAACTTGGAGCTTACCGTGACAATGCTGTAGTGATTGGGAAAAGTTTTTGTTGGATATACTGGTCTCATGTTTTTGGCGTATGTTCCACAGTTTTCTATAAGGGAAACAAATTAAAGATTGTTATTAAGTGCAACTGACAATCTGTTTACTTCATCTAGCTTTCCTGCCAAATAAGTCTAAACAGCTTTAAAAAAATAACCCCGGAGGGATTTATAACCATATAAAAATTTAGAGTTAATTATAAAGCAACATTGTAGAATCAAATTCAATGTTAAGAGTTAATTTTTCTCAAAAAAATATTGAACAAAATAATTAAGCCAATGAAAGAATTATCCCATGTTATCAATAACATAAAGTTCCAGAAGGAGCATGTACAATAATGACACCTACTATAGCTCTGTCCGATATTACTTAATGGTCATATACCTAAGTTATATGAGGTACTTAAAAAAAAAAAAAAAAAAAGAAAAGAAAACCCTACACTAATGCCAAAATCTGCAAAATTAAAACAAGGCTGAAGCAGCAGCTGAGGGGGACAGTGTCCCAGTGTGAAAATCCAGAACCAGCTATGTCTGGACAAACTCAACACAACTCTAAAGACAAAAGGCATCTTCTGGCTTCATGCTGGAGAAAGCACAGAAGCCAGACTGCTCTGGATTTAGCCTTGGTGTTATACTCACGGTGTCATGCTCCTTTTCTCCAGCCTCTACTACTGAGAAAAAAAACCACAAAAACTAATGATTCTAGCATTTCAATAAATCACTGCTGAAAATGTTCCTCAAATTAGCAAGTGTCTATCTATCTCAATGCCTTCCAAACAGTGCAGAATTACAGGGTATGTCCCCTAAGTATCCAAAGCTAGGGCTTAGGCTGACTGTGTGCTGGTTCCTTTAAAAACTTCACATATAGTACCCACAACTCCTTAATTCTGAACCCGGGATGCCATCTTTGCTGCCATGGAAACAAAGACCCCTTAAGGGTCACAAAGGACCAGATTCAGGCCTCAAAGCCTGTGGGCCTAACTGCTAAGAACAGAGCCTTCCTTGACCATGACTGCTTTTTTGCTAAAGATTTCTTTTCATGTCAATGATTACTTATAAAAATTATTCTCTTCTAGGTAGAAATTAAAAAGAGACATGTTTTAAAAGTTTCCCTAAATTATTTTGGTTCATCATAAAAGAAGTAAAATAAATGCACATGTGTAATTACTGAGAGTGATTTTCATATTTAAACTAATCTCATATACTCAAGGCTAATAAGTAATATTTTAGAATTCCAGAACACTAAAATCACTGTATTAACTTCTATTTCAGCCTCACATTACACTGTAACTACTTAACTTCTTATCACTGAGAATGAGCAAAGTTCTACAGTTTTTATGCCCATATGCAATTCTTTTCCTTTCTCAGTGATGATACAAGTGATACCCATATAACTGGGGCTTAATGTGATTTAAAACTTGAGCATTAATATTAAGACCACTCTACTACTGCATCAATAACTTACAGAATAGTCATTCAATTAAGGCCTTGTATGAGGCAAAGAAATTGGAAGGATGCTACATGATACTATAGGATAACTAGCAAATATTCTACACTACTAGAATCATATCAGAAATACTTTCAGTTTTGAAAATTCCATTTTAAGATGTAATAAATATCAAATAAATGATTTTTCCACAAAAGGAATCCAAAATTCTAAGAAAAAATATATACATACATACATACATACATACAGGTATCTATAGTGTGTGTGTGTGTGTGTATGTATATAAACTGTATTACCTTAGAAGTATTTAAAAGGCAGCTTCAAAGTAATTATAATATTGGAGACTAATTCCTTATCATCAGGTTCAACTACTTCATCATAGTGATGTTTGGTAAAACACATCCTGCCAGTATTTTTCCAAAGAAAGCCCGCATCCCTAGTCTATCTCACTGAAACAGTGACACTCCCAATAGTGAACTCTGAAGTTACTCACTTAGTTTGCTAATAACAGGAAGAAGGCCACCCCAGGTGTGTAAATATTCTGCCCTGAAGCCATCCAAGGAAAATAAGAGGGTCGGAGGCATTTCAAACCTGGATAATGAGAAAGGGAAAAAAAATGTTTAAAAAAGCAGATGGAAGACACACATCCAGTGAAGGTTCTTTTCCTCCCTTGGCACAGGTCCAATGAAGATTTCTCACTTAGATCAGCCTGTGATCTAAAAGAAACTAACATGTTCAGCAAGCATCCTTATAAAGGAGATTTCACATTGATATGCAATATACATGCTTTTACATTTCATTATCTGTATGATATAAACATATATCATCAAATAGGATTTCTCAAGCACTCAGACCATGTTGAACCATTGTATGGACACTAGCATTCATGGTCCCTGCTTATTCCAAAAGCTGGACCAAATGCTACTAAAATATAATAATATTTTCCCAGTTTGCAGAATGCTAATAAATAGCATTCTCTAAATTACGTTTCTGTTTCCAGTAAGTTTTTTCCTGAACAATCACTTTCTGATATCATCTCTATATGAATCTGCTAGATGGTAGCTCATATCACATAAACTATATATATAAAATTTAGTTTTTGAATTTACTATATTGAAAAGACAGTACTATTTAGTAGAGACGTTTGAAATGTATTCATTACTTTTTAATAAATAAACAACAAGGAAATGACCCAAAGCTAGGAATAAACAATGAGGGTATGTGCGCGTGCACACATGCAAACACAAACACACACACACACAAAATGCACGTGGTGTGGAAATCCAAAGGAGGAGAAACATTTACAGTGACGCGCTCAGTCAAGGAGAACAACTATGGGCAGCTGTTATACAGCCAAACCAGAACAGGCATGGTTCAGAACTTCTGAACTTATAATAATACCTGGTGGACGAGGAGAGTTATGGATCACAGGCTCACCATAAAAGAACTTCCCACTTAAAGTTTACTGAGTAATTTAAAATTTGACAGTAAATGCCTAACTTTGCCTTGCCTTTTTTCAATTCTACCTCCTCCTCAGCTTACTCTCTCACACAAACACAAAAGGAAAAAGAAAAAAAAATTGGTATGTAATTTCCACTAACTCATGTTTGCACCATAGCTCAGTTAGAAGATTCCAGAATCAGATGCATAGGGTCTCAATGGTCCATCACTGTATAAAATCATTTGTATTCACTCAACATAAAACATAAACTACTCATTGTGCCAGTGTAAATTTTGTAAATTATAAAATTTACAAGGTAAATACTTCTAGTATCATAACACAGGTTCCTAATTACGATCTCATTGTAAAGAATGGAACAGTTACATTTCCACTAAAAGGATCAGTATTACAACTGAAAAATCTTCATCAGTATGTAGAAGGAAAAGAAAGATTCAAAATTCACTAAATCTAATAAATCTTGGACTTAAAGGACAGCACAACGTACAAGAGAGGTCCCTTTGAAAAAAGTCTCTTCTACTGTGATTTTTGGTTTGGGTTTAGTTTTTGCTGCAGCTACTACTATTGTTTTAAACAAAAAAGTACTCTCTCATCCAAAAAAAAAAGAATACACATCCTATAAAGCAAAAATAAATTATATACAACAAAAAAATAAGCTAAAGCACAGCTTTAAATATTTTAATAGTTTGGAAAAAAATGATGACTTTAAAAAGGTAAAAATGTATTTCTGAAGATGAATAATTCAAATTATATGAGCTAAGAGATCTCAATTGGAGCAGAGGTAAATGTATGTAACATCTTCATAAAATCCCCCCTCCCATGAATTGCACACAAATTTTTCTGATGGCCTAGCATACATAAGGTACTGTGAAAAATACTTTAAGGGCAAAAAGAACCAAAATGAATTGTAAAAATTATGCAACATTCTCTCACAGATACATTGCTTATCCCTCTAATTTATAAGTGAACCAAAATATAAAAAAAATTAAAAGAAAACTGTAAAGTGATTTGCTACAGATTTAACTCTCAAAGCTACAAATGGAAGTAAAGGGTCTTCCTTCCTGAGGAGAAAGACAAAAGATTTCCACCCACTGCTCATGAACACTACAGACTAAATAGTCAATAATCTCTCTTTTTTCTGTTAGCTTCTGGAAGAGGAAGACATTCCATAATTAACTACACCACTGGTGCCCAACACAAGGCCTGACTAAAAATACCATTTAATGAACCAAGGACTGGTTATTATTTTTATCTTTTCAATTTGGAAAGAGAAAAAGAAATAGTACCTCAGAAAAATAGTATTTCAGAACATCATCTTACCCTGCTGGACACTCTGGCTCATTAATGTTCTCACATGTTTCTTCTACCCAACTTTTCTCTCCTAAAATATTTTCAAGAAATAAGACAAGTTGAACACACTGAAGAGTACCAATGATTGTGATGCTGGGAGACATTATGAAAGGGTCCAAAACGAAAATGTCTACAGATATATACATAATATGGGGCATGATTCTAGGAAAATACAACAAATACAGGAAGTTACACTCTTTCATAGTAAGAGTTAGTTTATATCAGAAAGAAAAAAAATGTGTAATTGTAAGACTAAAACACATTACTGTATTTGCGAGAACCGAGAGGCATCTTTTTCACTCTTTAGTTGTTAATATTTTCAGGCAAAATTTACAAGCCTCCTTTTTTTTTTTTAAGATTTTATTTATTTATTTGACAGAGAGAGATCACAGGCTCCTTGCTGAGCAGAGAGCCCAATGTGGGGCTCGATTCCAGGACCTTGAGATCATGACCTGAGCCGAAGGCAGAGGCTTAACCCACTGAGCCAGCAACCCAGGTGCCCCTACAAGCCTCCTTTTATCCACCCAACAACATCTTCTAGTACTAAATCCTCGATATCATAGTTCCTCTCATATCAATTGCAAAGAACCCTGGGACAAAACATCAGCATATCATCAGTTTACATAATATCCTATGACCCTGGGCTGTAATTTCACATCTATTCTTTTAACACGTGGCAGACACTGTCTTCATTCACTATGAGGGCACCTGGGACACCGAAGTCAGCCAGGACAGCAAAAGACATCTTTCCACAAGGCAGCATGAAATATGGAGCTGATGTCAAAATAACATGAAGGGGGCGGTAGCAGGAGAGGGAGTGACTATGGCTAGAACATGATTTGCTGAGCGTAGATAGTAGTAATTCTTTACCCGACGGATGGGTACAAAATTCACTGTGTACTTTCTTTACTCAGATGTGTTTGAATCTTCCCTTGGTAAAATGTTTTTTTAAGTATTTTCTCAGCCAACATAGTTGATCCCTAGGTAAGACTCATAGTGTAAAAATGACCCCTCTGCAAAACCCCACCACCACCGAGGAGGATGGTGAGCTGCCGTGGAACAAGATGGATATGTAGAGAGCTGACCTCGGCACACGGCGCTATAGTTGATACAGCAGTCGCCCTTGTCCCTGCAGTCATCGGAACAGGAGCAAAGGCTTCTGGACAACCTTTTTTCACCACATCTGAATTTGCTGCAAGTCCATATACGTTCTAGAAACAAACAACAAAATACACGTTACAGTCCCAATTCAACACATCTGACATGGACCCAGACTTGCTCTCTTCTGGAGCAGGATCCACAAGACACCATGAACACTTTCATAATTCGTAGTTCTTCACAGAGCCTGCCACTGCACTGGTCGAGCTGAACTAACAGACAGAAAACATGCAAGAAACAAATGCTATTATGTTGCTAAAAAGAACAGAATTTCATCATTTTAAAACATGGACAAACATTATTATCATATAATTCAGGCTTTTTCCTCCAAACATCTTCAGGGTTCTCAAAATTTAATCTGAATCTAACCCGTTCTCATTTAAATATTAAATATGCAAGCCATATGTAGAGAAATCCAAATCAAACTGAGAACATTTCCATATTCTGATTATTTTATTTTGAAGTGTAAATAGACACGTAAGTACACTGAAACTAATGTAACATTCTGTGTCAACGCTACACTTCAATAAAAAGAAGTAGATGTATAAGAACTCTTGTTTTAATGAGCCCACATTGAAAATATTCATATATTTCAAGCAGACTTTTGCCGTTAGTTTAAGTGCAAATTAGATTATACTGGTTTCAGCATACGTTAAAACGAGGCATGGTTTGGCTAGCCATAAAGGGCAAAACTTGTAATTTTTTTTCTCTAAGGAAATACAAAAGCCAAAATTTTACAAATCTCGAGTGAGTTAGATAAATCCCATACCTAAAAGATGCAGAACTTATGTCTGATCTTTTACTAATGTCCATGGCCCCTTCTTTTTCCCTGCATATTTTTATTTACCTGGTTCTATACATGTCTCCTGGTAATCCAGACAGCAGTTTCCAAGATCAACGCAAGCAACATCACAGCGGCAATTCCCAAATGTTCTCTCAAAGCAACGACCTTTGCAACTTTTAACTAAAAATAGTGAATACTGCATTAGAGCTTTCAGATCACAGAATCACAAAGCAATCAACTGACAGACTTAAGATAGATAGATTCAAATCCTACTTGACAGAACACGGATGGTGAAATAAAGGCATCCAAGAATGTTTTCAGAAATACACACAGAAAGTGGCACAAAGAAAAGGCACAGAATTTTGATTTTATCTCTTGTCATAGAGAAATAGAACTTTTAAAACTGATTACAAACCCGACTGGGGCTTATAAGACTTAAATCCTTACGGCACGGTAAAGAAAAGTCAGAAGGAGGACTTGCGCTGAATGTTTTATGCTCAGAAAAGATTGGCTTAGACGGCAATAACGTTCTCTAAAATTTTGTATGTGAGGTTAAGATTTTAAAAACGATTCTCTGAATATTTCAGAAAGAGAAAGAATGCCGGACATACCCCATCCCCAGTCTTGGTTTATAAAAGAAGTAATGTAATGTCCCTATGTGAGCTTTCTGCTGGAGTGACCCTCCCCATCACCTAAAACACCCATTTAGCCTTTAGGCACAGCCTAATGCATGAACTCCCCAAGTCAAGGTATGATTTCCTTTTTTTAAGTTTTTATAAAACCTTGTTCTTTCCCCACCCTCCCCCACCCCCGTCACTTCCTTCCATCTGAACTAGGGCATTTGGTTAATAGCCTGGTCTCACACTAGACTCCCAGCTTCCTAAGGACAAAGACCAGTATACTGTGTATACTGTGCATACTGTGTCCCAGCAGCCCACAAGATGCTGGGCTATAGTTGGTACTAGCAAGTTTCTGTTAAAACGGATTTTTTATTAAAAACAGTAATTTTATGTTGTAACTGTTTACTACATACTTGGAAAAAGCTAGGTTTTCATTAGATTACTAAAATCCACTTGTAAGATAATACAAATCCAACAGAAAAAAAGCAGTAATCCTATCTCCTGACCACCAAATCCCACGATTTTAAAAGCAGTGAGGACACGTAACAGTAAGTTACCCAGTGACACTGAATGGTTACCTAGTAACCCCGCCAGGACTGCTTCAGAGACTAACTCCCTGGGGAAAGAGTGTCCTAGGAGTCCCTGGAGAGGCAGGGAGAAGGCTCCAGGGGCCCAGCACCAGAATCTTTAGGCCATTATTTGCTTGTTTGTTTGAATTTTTTTGTTGTTGTTTTGGGGTTTTCTCTTTGTTTGATTGACTTTTTTGGTCCAAGCCCGTCTTTGTTGTTTTAGGATGCAGTTCTGCAAATAGGTAAAATTTTATATGGCCGATTCAATGAAAGAGCTTCAAGAAGGCTCAAACCAGCATCAGGTCTGCCATAACTACGGACCACCCACAGATTAGGATATAATGCTTTTCTCAATCATATTCTGAAGAAGTCTAAATAGCAACACACATACACACAAGTGTGTGTACATGTGAATTACTGTAGTAATTACCTTCTTTGGCACAGCTTGGTTTCAACCCAAATATACAACCAAGGATTGTTGTTAACACACAGACTGACAATACCTGCAGAGAGAAAAAAAAAATTATATGGCTTCAAACCCTTTTATTTCATCAAATGTTTCTGAAGTTGCTGGTGCTGCTGTTTCTTGATGTGCTTTGTGAAAATTCAAACTCCACACCTAGGCTTTGTGCATTTTTCTTTATGTATGTTATACTTCAAGAAAAAGTTTACTTAAGTGTTAGCAAACAAATCTATGCCATCGAAGATGAATGCTTCCAGAAACTTCCCAGTGAATGCAAATGAATCCAGTCAGAATTTGGAAATAATTAAGGGAAGGAGAGAGGAAAACAATCTATTTAGAGGTTCATTTTCTTAATTCTTTCTTAATTCTTCATTCTTTCTTATTTGTTAATCCACAAAAGGCAATATGAGACTAGTAGATGCCTCTTTTACATAATTTAACTACACAAACCTAAACAATATCCTAACATGCCCCATGCCCCACAGCAGCTTGTGGGAACAGGCACTACTAGACAGGACTAGGCACCTGCACTGTGGGCCCAAACGTTACCACACACTGGTTGTGTAACTTGGGGGAGATCACGAACATGCTCTAGACATCAGATTACTCCCCTATACAAGTAAAGGGCTAGACTACATGGATCTCTAAAAATCTTTTCAGCTCTAACATTTTGCCTCTTTCTCATTCTCCACTCTTGGGGCCTTTGGCATTTTAAGATAGACAGATATACCAGAAAGAATTTTTACTTGAGAATTAGAAAAGGAGCAAGAATAATAATAATAATAATAATAATCCATAGAACAACCCTCTATATTTTTAGCAGCATGCAGTTTCCTTGACAGATCTCTGGAATCTCACTTAGCAGGAAAATCCAACAAACCACGCATTCAGTACCAACTATGTGTAAAGCCTGAATTATGCACAGGAAAGAGGAAGAAATGCCTCAGGGAGCTTCTATCTGTTCGGGAAAACATAAATATGAAAGCACAAATGGCTCATATTTGGCAGGTACTAGGAGCAGCTCCCATTCCACAGTTGTTTAAAGAAGGAGAAAGGTTGCAGTGGTTGGAGAGAATGAGATCAGAGAAGGCTTCAGGGAGAAAAGCTTTAGCCGGGACTCTGAAAGGGGGAGATGATGGTATGAGATGATAGATGATCTGATAGAGAACACTTGTAGGAGTAAGGACAGCATCAGGACCGTTCTGAAGGAAGAAATGGAAGGCAACAAATGAACAGCGAGCAGCCTACTTTGGTGAGAACAAAGAATATGCAAAGGGGAATGAATGTAGTGACAGGTGGAGTGGTGTTTCCCCAAAGCCAAGCTAAAGAGATAACAGAGACCAGAGGAATGGGTAAATGGGACAAGGTGGATGGTGGGTGCAGGCTTTTATGAACTCACTCCCCCAAATGGGACACCAAGTTTAACTATATATGGCAGTTGCCAGGTTAAGTACTGGATACTCAGTAATAAAACAGACATGACCTTTGTCCTTGAGGTGCCTAATGTCAAGTGACTGCAAGACCTAAAGAGAAAGGAAATAATAAGTAAACTGAATTGGCAGGTCTGACTTATTTCAGAAGAAAATGAGGGTGAAGGAAGAGGGAGCAAGAATATAGTGGGTCTCAGGCACCTGGGTGGCTTGGTCAGTTCAGTGCCTGCCTTTGGCTCAGGTCATGATCCCAGGGTCCTGGGATAGAGTCCCATATCAGACTCCTTGCTCAGCAGGGATGCTGCTTCTCCCTCTGCCTGCCTCTCCCATATCTGTGCTTGCTCTCTCTCTCTTTCTGACAAATAAAATCTTTAAAAAAAAAAAAAAGGATATAAAGTGGGCCTCAAACACAACAGGGTCTAGGTGAAGTCTTTCCCCTAGGAAATCAAAAACCTAAGTGTATGTATATCCACTGAAATAGGGAGTCACCAGAGGAAGAGGTTGGACAAACAAGTAAACATTGGCAAACAGAACAAGGTACTAGCAGAGCACTAACAGATTCCCCTAAACCTTCGATGGTGGTATAAGCAGGCACAAACATATGAAAGGTAATTTTTAAGTCTCTATCAAAAATACTAAAAACTCTTTCTGTCGGTGATGAACATATGGGGAAATGAAAAAATTGTAAAACTCATTGTATTTAGTATACTATAATTTAAAACATGGAGAATTAAAGTTTTCATGATAATAAACTTATGAAGAATGTTTGAACAGTGCTTTATCTTCTCATCATACAGCTTACAATACAGAGTAAGTATCTTTTCCAGGCCTTGGCAAACCACCGCATTCCTTTCCACGCTTAATTTTCCATATTTCAACCTTTGGACTTTTAATAATGTGAAGTATCTCCATGAGTTCCTGTAATATGAATTCTTTTTTTTTTCTAAGATTTTATTTATTTATTTATTTATTTACTTGACAGAGAGAGAGAGAGAGAGAGATCACAAGTAGGCAGAGAGGCAGAAAGGTAGGCAGAGAGGGAGAAACAGGCTCCCCGCCAAGCAGAGATCCTAATGTGGGGCTAGATCCCAGGACCCTGGCATCATGACCTGAGCCAAAGGCAGAGGCTTAACCCACTGAGCCACCCAGGGACCCCCTTTAATATGAATTCTTATGCCAGTGTCCCTTGCTCTAGGACATCCTCATCCTCTCCATCATGACCACAGTCCTCTCTATATCCATAAACTCACCACCACTAAGCTCCTCTCGCTGCATAGCTAGCTACAGTCTGTGGAACAGAGGCAGTGTTAACATTTCCATGGTTGGCTTTTTCTTCCAGAACCCCATTTACATGTGAACTGAATTTCACTTCTGGCATTATCACTTTTCTTTCCATTTCTGAATTTTTACTTTCATCAGCTAATTTTCTCTTTCAACCATCCATCTGTATAAAATGTCATGTACATTTACCACCCACGGACAAGGAAGCAACACAACCACTTGCTTTGCTGTCTGTGAATGACCATCGGATGCATAGTAACAATCACTGACAGACTTTAGAAGAAGCCATGTTGGTCACTGGCCGCCATATGCATCTGTTATTTACATGGTGATTTGTGGACTGAAAAAGCTAGCAGCGAAAACTGTACTCAATGCAACTCCTTACAGTCAATAAATCTTGGTAACTGAAACTTGAACCATGTTGTTGGGGGACTGGTGTTCATGAATTAAACTGTGGTAACTGAAAGTGAGCATGCCACAGGATCATGTCAATCTAGGGTCATCTGTACTGTCACAAGGGACAAGAGAATTGTCCAAGGATGCTTATTTCAAAACTGTCTTCACAACAAACACACACAAACAAAAATCAAGAAATAAGCTCATTTTAAGAAACTGGCTTAGAAAGTCCGTTTAATCTACACCATCTCAGGAGGTTAGCCTCAAAGATAGGCAACGTCAGAAGAAGGCTGAGAGGAAGATACAAACAAACAACAAAACTGAGATACAGCCAGAGGAAGTTAGAAGCCACTGCTGATGGACATCCTCAATTTTCTTGGGCAAGTAAGAATATCTCCTGGGAGTGAAGAAGTCTAGCTGGGGCCCTATAATGAGGGGCATAAGACATCCCAAGTGAAGAATGGTTGCAAATCCATGGTGCAAAGAAGACTGAGTCAACAAGAGAAGACTGCAAAGACCTTCATGCTCTGGGAGCCCAGCTGAACCTGAAATCATGAATTATAAATGGTCCAGGTAGCCTGTAATTTCCAACCTGGGAGTGGAGGAATGGGACAAAAAGATAACATGGAGTGGGGAGAAAGGAAGGCAGGGGAAACTAAGCAGAAAAGCTGACAAGAATCAAATTATGGCTGCAGAGGCTGAACAGGGTTGAGACCATGGGGACATAAATGTGAGAACTGGGAGAAGACAGGGGATCAGGCAAGTGTGGGAGTGGGAATGAGGAAGAGAGCAAGGAATGAGGAAGAATGGAAGTTATGAGCCTAAAAGGAATTTTAGAGTCTGGGTTCTCAGAAGTAGGACAGCTTGGAATGGAGATGAAACTAAAAGGAGAAACCTGAAATTGGCATAAAATGCTTGTTGGAAGTAAGAAGACCCAAAAGTTCTACTACTTATGCTAATAATCAGAGTTAAATTTATACCAACAAATAAAAAAATCACAGGAGAACTTTATTTATATTCTGAAATGTATTTGTTTAAAATACACATTCCCTCACTGCTGTAAGAAATTTAGTCATGAAGATATACTACCAACAACTGTACAGTTCTTACTAAACATAAAACAGAAAGCGTGAATGGTTCCGTTACAGTGACGACTCATCTTGAGGAAAGCTACAGGACGATCTGGTGGAAGCAAGCATTTAAATCCCAAGCATTAGGGAGGAGCACCTGGCTAGTGCACACCTCCTGATCTTGGGTCAGTGAGTTCAAGGTCCCTGATGGGCAAAGAGGCAACTTAAAAAAAAAAGGAGGAGAAGAAGAACAACAACAACTAAGTGGGTGATCAAGTCAGACTGTGAGTTAGACTGTGAGGGAAAAATCAACGTTCAACAGTCACTATGTGTCACACAGTTAACATCCAACAGAAATACCTTGTAAAAAATACTGCTTCTAGCAGCCAAATATATCAAAAATAAATCCAATAACTTAAAAGCCTAGATGATGAAAACTATAAAACTTTACTGAAAACCAATAAAAGGTGAATAAAAAGAGAAAAATGAAATACACAAAATTCTCAATTGGAGCGCCTGGGTGGCTCAGTCAGTTAAGCATCCGACTTTGGATGTCAAGGTTGGGAGTTAAGCCCCGCAAAATACAAATCAAAATAAGTAAGTAAATGGTAAGCATGGGTTTAAAACACACATGATATATGCAATCTCCACCTTCCCGTTAAGCTGATGGGGCATGATTTTTTTTTTTTTTCATTACCTCTTCATTGCTAAAAGATGTTACTTAGATTTTTCTTTTTAAAAGGATTTTATTTACTTATTTATTTATCTGAGAGAGTCAGAGAGAGCACCAGTGGGGAGGAGAGGGAGAAGCAGGCTCCCTGCTGAGTCAGGAGCCTACCACAGGGCTTGATTCCAGGACCATGAGATCATGACCTGAGCCGAAGGCGATACTTAACGTGCAGAGCTACCCAGACACCCCTGAATTTATCTTTTATAAGATAATGAAAAGCATGGAAATGAAACAAAAAATATGACAATAGGGACAATCAATTCCCATCTACAATCACATCCGTAAAAGATGAAACTTAGATCACCTACTACTGTGTTATACAATACCCAATCAGAAGAGTTTTTAATAGGAAATTTCAGAGTGGTGAAATCTAATTCAATTTTAATTTCTTCTCAAAGTGGTTTAAGAAAGCAATGTCAGGGACGCCCAGGTGGCTCAGCTGGACAAATAATTGTTGAGCTGAATATCAGCCAACTGTGACTTCAGGTAGTTAAGGATCTGCCTTTGGCTCAGGTCATGATCTCAGGGTTCTAGGACAGAGACCCAGAATGAGAATCCCTGCTGAACAGGAAGTCGGCTTCTCCCTTTGTCCCTCCCCTACTCTTCATTTGTGTGTGTGCTCTCTCTCTCAAATAAATAATTTTTTTAAAGCAATGTCAAAATTCACTACTCATTTTTACCTCTATAACAATTTAGGTAGTTTTCATATTTTGATATTCTCTTAAAAATTAGAGACAGAACATTTTATCTTAGAACACATGGAGCTACAAGACACACAGGTAAATTATTGGAATGTTTTGCCTCTACATTAGAAGGATATTTATTTGAGAGTTTCCTGCTTGTTTAGTTGGGGTACTTAAATCATTAGGCCTTTCTTGGACATTTAGTTAACCAAAAGAAATAGATTCAAAGAAAGCACTCAATTTTATTTTTCTCAGATTCCCTCAAATACAGTGGCATTAATATAACAGATATTATTCTTTATTGAGCATTCATTCATATATGAGTGTCTACTTGTATGCAGTCCCTTTACTAAAGGCCAGAGAGACAAATGAAAGCAATATAAATGAAGCAGGAGAAGGAGGGTGGAACATGAAAATGAATGATTACAATGGAATGGGACAAGAGCTATAGCAGAAATATGAAAAAAATGTTAACATGCTAATAGCACAGTGGAGAGAAGAAAAGGAAAGAATATTGATTTAAAAGACAAAAAATAAAAAACAGAAAACACTTCACAAGAAGAGACTTGGAGAGAAAGGGATTTCCCCCTCAGTCAATAAACAGGTATTTTGAGTGTCCGCAATATGCACTGTATTTAGGTTCTGTGGGGAAGCACAAAAATAAAACAAAAAATTATTTGTGGTGAAATTCCTAATCTCAGAGTTTACCATCTAATCAGGCTGAGAACTCCAGTTTATTGATGATAAAGACAGGAAATGGTGAGAAGTGGCCTAAGAATTAAATCACATGGTAGCAACAATGGGTGCAATTGGCACCTTGTGCAAAGCCAGAGGGGTCCAGAAACTACCACCAGCCTAGGAGACAGAAGGAATGGCGTAATAAGCATCACTTCTCCAGTACCATGCAGGAGGCACTGTTCTCAGGGTTTTAGATCAAATCATTTCATCTTAACAGTAACATTGAGGCAGATTATTGACATTCACCCAGTTTAAGGAAACTGAGCGGCAGAGAGCTGACAAGTCGCAGGGGCAGGATTTGAACTTGGGCAAGCAGGCTGTAAAGCAGTGGGGGCAGTGGGGAACATGGGAGTGGATGGAAGGGGGCCACAGTCTGGGGGGCAGTCAGTGGGGAACTGCTGGGGCATTTAAACATGGAAGTGATATGACTGGATTTATAAAATTCTAGAAAAATCCTTTGGCAATGTTGTGGAAGGCTCTGGTATGAGTCCAAGTGTGAAGTAAGAGCCTGGACTCACCCACCTCTCCTTTTTCAGGAGATGCTCTGTCCTCTCTATCCTCCTCACTCCCAAGCACTACAGCCTTCACCATGTTCCATGAGATGGGTCTGTCTCTGACTAGACTGTGAGCTCCAGGGAGGGGTAATTAACTCATTTCTGTACTCTCTGTGTGTAGTATGGTGCCCAGCACACAGTAGGCATTCGACCAATAATTGCTGAGCTGAAAATGAGCAAACTGTGACTTCATTAAACAAAATTTGAGAGAAAACCATAAACCTGTCCCTTTTCTTCATCTGACTTGACAGGGTCAATCTAAGTGCCTTGATATCTATTCTATATAAATGATGCCTACAATAAATATAAATGAAAACCAATTTTTTTTTTAGGATACGGTATACTGGTATTTGATAGATCTTGTATTCACATATGATAGATGGACTGTAAATGCTCATCCAAGGTGAAGGTGATTAGCTGACCTATCACATTGCTTATCAGTCTTCTGACTTTTAAGCATAGCTGCAAGCTCTCTGAGGAAAACTTTGTGAGAACCCAGTTTTATACAAGACTGAGTCTTCAGGCAAATTTTTTTTTTTCCTACTGAGTATTAGATCCTCAGAAACTTCCACAGGGCATCTGAAGGGATACCAGAGAAAATGTCATATCCTTGAGGAACTTTTAACTATTACAGAGTTCAAAGTATCCTTCAGAACAACTGCTAGAGTGCATTTTGGAACTTTTGAAAAAAATAGTTCTAACTTCTGCTTAGCCTTTTACACACTCAGTATTATTAGTTATGTTTGACTTAACTGAGGATTCTCTCAAATGACAGTGACATTTTACATAAAGCAATTTATATGAGTGCACAAATGAAAATGAGGAAGAAGACACCAAACACTGACCAAGTCCATCTCTCTGGGGCAAACCTCACAGTAAAACTCTGAAGAAACTGATTTCTGCCTGGCAGAAAGAGTTTTAGGTTCAAAATGGCTATGGTTCAAATCCCACCTCTCTTAATTCATTTTTGTCAGCATTCAACAAATATTTCTTGAGAGACTACTACATGTGAAGACTGATCTAATGCTAGGACTACACCAGTGAACAAAATGATTTCAGTGTTCTCATGAAGCTCGTGTTCCAGTGACTTCTAGACAACCACAAATGGTGTGACTTGGAAGCATTTCATATCGCCATTTAATTTTATTTTCAAAAACCACTAAACAGGTGATAATACCTACCTCTCAAAATTGGCACAAGCTTTGGGCATAAAGTACAGAAAGTGCCCAGATTGGTGACTGTGACACAAAGGTGTTCAATAAATGATGGTCCCTACCAGGAACAGCCAACTCACTAAGAGCACTTGAGCCCATTGAAGATTCAGGGACAATATAACCAATGTTTAAGCAAACTACAGGGTATTCTTTTTAAGACGCTGGTAAAAAGAAATGCCATAAACTAGTATATTAACATTTCCCCTCCCCCTTATTTTTTCTGCAGCAATCTATTTTCAACAGCCGTTGAAGACCATGCAATGGTTTAAAAAAATCTACCCAAAAGATACACTAGAGTGAGAAATAAAGCAAAATGTTGTTTTTCATGGGATGGTGGTACTGGTATTTTTAATTATATCTATACAGCAGCTCTCCAATCCATGTTAATGAAAAAGGGATCCAGGTAAACAACAATCTGTATATTAGAGCACCACAGATCCATGTCTGCACACTTAACAAAGTACAGCATTTAACTGATCCAAGCACTGTGAGTATAAGAACACCTTAAGATATTAATATTCTTTTGCTCAAAAATTACACGTCTTGCAGCTTATCCTAAGATAAAAATTTATGTACAAATATTTATTACAAATGTTTACATGTAGCACCACTTACAAGAAAAAATAGACATATACACAATCTCCACAGAAAATGGCTAAAGAAAATATATTTATGTAATTGAATATTATATAGTCATTAACAATGATAATGTAGAAGAAATTTTACAGCATGGGGAAAAATACAGTAATGACTACATATTGCAAGTAATAAAATAAAATGGGCAGTGTTGTCCTAACTTTCTATTATACATGACATATCTTTTAAAAATAGTCTGATCTCTGCCTGATAGGCTCACAAGTGATTTTTTTTTCCTCTTGGTACTTTTATTTTCCAAATTTTCCACAATGAACCCATATGCCAGAGGACTAAGGGCACTAGGATATGGATATTAGTGACCCAGAGTAAAGTTTTCCTATCCTGGCATTTAGGTATCTTCAACCCAACCAGAAGCTCCTCCCTGTCCATTTTACTCTAAGCAAACTCCAATCAACAAATTCTGCCTCCATTCAACCTATCTAATCCTACTTTTTTTTTTTTTTAAGTATTTACTTATTTGAGAGAGAGAGAGCGAGCAAATGTGTCTGAACAGAGAAGGGGCAAAGGGAAAGAATCTCAAGCAGACTCCAGGCTGAGCTGAGCATGGAGCACCTGAGATCATGATGTGAGCTGAGATCAAGTTGGACACAACCAATTGAGCCACAGGAACCCCCCCAATCAGTCATTCTTAACTATCAGTGAACAGCCATGATTCACTACTCATTCACCACCCTACAATACAAGATAAACAGAAAGTATAAGATCAACACGAAGGGGAAAAAAAAGGAAGAGGAAGAGAAAAATATATTAGAAACAAACACCTAATTAGTATTCTCAGTGGGATTAAAAAAGATATACATAAATCTTCAAATCAAAGATACTAATATCAAGCTTCCAGAATTATAAAAGGAGGCTCATACTTATTCACAGCATTTTAAAACTCCAGAACATGAATGACAAAAAGATCTTTAAGCTGTGACAAATTCAAATAAATAAATAAATTTAAGAAGAGCAATAAAGAGGGCGCCTGGGTGGCTCAGTGGGTTAGACCGCTGCCTTCGGCTCAGATCATGGTCTCAGGGTCCTGGGATCGAGGCCCGCATCGGGCTCTCTGCTCAGCAGGGAGCCTGCTTCCCTCTCTCTCTGCCTACTTGTGATCTCTCTCTGTCAAATAAATACATAAAATCTTTAAAAAAAAAAAAAAAAAGAAGAGCAATAAAGAGGTATAAGATCAGAGTTAGTTTTTCCTTGGAGGTTTAATAGAATTCATTGGTGAAGCTCTCTGGGCCTAGAAAGATCTGTATAATTTTATTAATTTTCTGCATCAATCTCTTAATGGGTTATAAAATTATTTATTTTCTAATTTTTCTTAAGCCAGTTTTGATAAATTATTTTTCTTCTTGGACTTTTTCACTTTATATACATTTTCAAATATATTGATAGAAAGTGATTTATAATAGTTTTTTGTTATTTCTTCAGTGTCTGTAGCTCTGTTTATGGTCCTTCTTCCATTCCTCCTTTCCTTTTTATCTTAATGAGGCTCACCAGAAATAATACTCCTTTTTAAAGAATCTATTTCTTGCTTTGTCAGTCTCCTCTTTTATTGGTTTATTTTTTTATTTTACTGATTTCTGGTCTTATCTTTATTTTTTTTTTCCTTCAGTAGCCTATGTTTAATTTCTATTTTGTTTTGTGTTTTTTCCCAAGTATGGCTATTTAGGTTATAGCTTTACAGACTTTCTTCTTCTTTAATATTACTTTTATTCTAATTTTTAAATTCCTTAAGTCATTGTTGTTTTATAAGTTCATTTAGATTTACCCAACTATTTATGACTTCATTCATTTTAACACATTTTCCTTTGCACCTTTTATCTGGAATCAACTGGAATGTATTTCCTTCTGCCTGAAGTATTTCTTTCACAATTTTCCTGATGGCAGATCCTCTCAGTATTTGTTACTTTATACATGTCTTTATTTTGTTCTCAATCTTGAAAGATATTTCTTCTTGGTACATAATTGCAGTTTTGCAATTACCTTCCTTCAGCACAGTGAAGATATGGTTACACTACCTTATGCTTTTAATCATTGCTACTGAGAATTCAGCTGTCTGTTACATTTTTGAAGGAAATGTCTTTTTTTCCAATACCTTTAAAATCTTTTTATTTTTACTTTCGTATTCTGCAATGTTATTCTGTCATTTGCTGATATGTATTTCTTTTTTTTTTTTTTCTGCTTAAGAGTTTAGGAGCTACTTAAATCTGAGGATTGGTATCTTTCCTCAGTTCTAGAAAACTGTTATCTCTTCAAATAGTATGCATTAAAGGAAAAATGGATATTAATGGGAAAACATTAAACTATAAAAAGTGACCTAGAAAGTCTTTAAAGAACCAAATAAAATTTATGGGAATAAACAAATGAACAAAATTCAGTGCCAAGGATTCACATCATAAGACACACAGTGAAAAACAGGATTAGTAAGCAGGAAAGTAGTTCAGAAAGCATCATCTAACATGTATCACAAAAAGAAAGATCACAGGAAATTACCCTTCCTCCAATTCACTATTATTTTGTCTATATTTTCTTTTTTTTTAATAATTGAATTTTTATTTTTTTCATTTAAATTCAACTAATTACCATATGATGCATTATTTGTTTCAGGGATACAGGATTGTGATTCATCAGTCTTATATAATATCAAGTACTCATTTCAACACATACCCTCCCCAACTACTAAGATTTTTTTTTTTAATTTTTAAATTTTTTTAAATTTCTTTATTTGGGGGGGTGGGGAGGCAGATGGAGAGAGAAAATCTTAAGCAGGCTCCAAACCCAGCACAGAGCCTGTTACAGGGCTCAGTCTCACAACCCTGAGATCATGACTTGAGCCAAAATCAAGAGCTGGACACTTAACTGACTTGAGCCCCGCAAGCGCTATTACTTCTATATTTTCTTCAAAAGTAGCCAAGAGTCTTATAACCTGCATCTATAACAATACCATCTGAAGTGCCTGCTTCTGAAGTAGGATATTTTTTTTTTTTTAAAGATTCTATTTATTTATCAGAGAGAGAGAGGGGGAGAGAGCAAGCACAGGCAGACAGAATGGCAAGCAGAGGCAGAGGGAGAAGCAGGCTCCCTGCTGAGCAAGGAGCCCGATGTGGGACTCGATCCCAGGGCGCTGGGATCATGACCTGAGCCGAAGGCAGCTGCTCAACCAACTGAGCCACCCAGGCGTCCCTGAAGTAGGATATTTCTGATGGGTTTTGTTCACTGTGCCATTTTCCTCTATGTGCCAGGTTGTTTTTTTAAACTGTGTTCTGTTCATTGATGTTGAAAATTTTCAGAATTCTTTAGAAGCCGGGGATGGAAGTATTTTCTTCCAAAAAGGATTTATATTTGCTTCTGCCAAAAACAAAGATAGAGAAACTTCAAGTTTGAGACCACCTTTATAGCTTAAGGTAGATAAAGTGAAATCAACTTACATATATCTTTATTTATGAGAAATAAACCATAAATTACACAATAGCTAGGTCTTTCACAGACTGTTCTAACTCCATACAACATAATACATATGTAACACATTTATAACAATTCATAGCATATAAGATAAATAAATATGCACAATTTCTATATAGAATGAAATTATGATTTCAAAACTTTATTTCTGATTTATGATAGCTTCCAGAAATGTACCTTTTATATTTCTGTCTCTTTTATCTATTGTCAAGCTCATCAAACTCAGTTTAAGAAATATTAATGCTTGCTTGTACCATATCAGGGAATATCCATTATGGTAACTGTCTTAAGTAAAATGTCCTTTATCCTCACAATTTTGTAGGATTTGGCAATTATGGAAATAGTGATATTTTTTACTATCTCATTAACAGGTCTCAATTAAGAATCAGAGAAAAGTCATTGTAGTAATATTTATCATCAGATTACTAGTACAGGTTGAAGACTAGAATTTGTAGACAAAAGGAGGAGCAGATGTTAAAGCAAAAGAGAAGTCATTTAAAAAGTTTTAAGCAATAACTAGCAATTTATTAAAGCATACACACACACACACACACATACACAATGACAGCAAAACCTAAAAAATATGTAGGGTCATGGTAGGCAAGGCTATCTGTGACCAAACCATTGCTTCTAAGAGCAACTAGAAGGACCAATCAGAAGACTAATGACAACATAACAGAGGGGAAACAATTTGGTGGTTCCTTTGGATCTGCAAAGATCTGTGCCTATGAGGCACAGCTTGTTACTACCTGCTCAAACCCAGCTGTTGAAGTACTTCAAGAACCCCTCTATTACAAGCAAACTAACATCAAAAACTATAGCACTGTTTCTCAGAGAGATTCCTAGTACTGCGGATAAAAAAAAAAGAAAAAAATCTCCACCCCATAGATACTAGTATAGCACTTTCCTCAAACATGAAAGGGAAAATACTGGCTTTAAAATGAGTGCTATTAAAAAAAAAAACCACAAAATAAAATAAAATAAAATGAGCACTATTAAGACTGGAGCCCACAAAAACAAGTTTCAAAGACGTATCACGAAATTCTGGGCCTTCTAAAACTCCATCATCAAAACATTTTTTTTTCATAAATACTAATTAAGAGAACTACTGAATGTATGCTATCATTTCAAACAGTCCTTGCTTCTAATTTGTGAGAAATAGTGTTATCAATTTGTTGGATTTTTTTTAATGGCAAATACTTCTCATATTTAATAAAGGGGGAAATCACAACAGGCTTAGTTTAATAGACTTTATAAACCTAGATTCTGGTTGTGAGTAAGGAGAACTGTTCCCCAGTGAAAATCCATACACTCTTCTTTGGAATATTTGTGTTCTTTTTTCATATCATTAAAAAGAAAGAAGAGAAATAAAATCACAAGGAGGTAGAACAGTTTAGTAAGACACAATATTTTAAATACTGGCTCTCTTAAATGCTAGGATGTATCACGCTCCAGACATTTAACCCTTTCCTAAGTGAGAAAGAAAGGAAAACAGCAAACAGGTATTTTGTAACAATCAGTTATCATACAATGTTCACATAAAACAGAGAAGACAATGCCCCCAATCTAACATAAATCTGTTAGGAGATAATGATAAAAGAACATGCAGTTTAAGATAATTATTTTGAATAAATACATTTCATATTTGGTTGGGGTAATAAAATATGAGATTCTTCCCTAAACTAGAATTATTTTAATTCCAAACCAGAAAAAATTGTTTAATTATAAGCCAGAAAAGGTTTTTTTGGCAACTTTAATATTTAAGCAAATAGTCATTTCATCAATTCCCTGATTTTCAAAGACATATTCTAGTTAAGCAAACATCTGAAGAAAAGTACCAAAGAAAGCTCATATCAATAGCCAATAGGGCCTGGTGGTGATAATTAAAAAATAACTTTTTTAGCACAGGTTAAAATAAAATATCAAATTAAAAGGGTGGGAAATATAAAGTAGAAACAATGTTACTAACTTTACCATAATCCACAAGGAAACTATTAAAATTTTAACCATTTTCAGTTAAAAATATAAATATGGCAAAACTGTGGCCCTAATCACAAAAGACCAATAACTCTTATGGCTTTAGATCCATATAAGGATATGTATTACATTTGGAGCTCTGTGATACCAAGGAACCCACATCATCTATCGTCCCCCCATTCACTGAGTTGGACTGAGTATTTTCTGTGGTCCCTGATAAATCTAAAATACCTATGAATCTACTTCTGAAAATTGATTCTACCTCTATTTGCATCACTCCTGACCCCATCTCCTACACCCTCCTCTCTTAAGGAATTTTACCCTAACTATGTACATGTATTAAGATTCTTGGCTGACTCTGGAAAACAGTATGGAGGTTGGTCAAAAGATTAAAAATAGAACTAACCTAAGATTCAGCAATTGCACTACTACATATTTACCCAAAGGATACAAAAATAGTGATTTGAAGGAAACATGCACCCCAATGTTTGTAACGGTATTATCAATAACAGCCAAATTATGGAAAGAGCCCAAATGTCCATCTACTGATGAATGGATAAAGGAGTTGTGGTATACACACACACACACACACACACACACACAATCTTCAGCCATGAAAAAGAATGAAATCTTGCCATTTGCTACAACATGGATGGAACTAGAAAGTATCATGCTTGGTGAAATAAGCCAGTCAGAGAAAGACAAAAACCGTGTGATTTCCCTCATCTGTGGAATTTAAGAAACAAAACAGATGAACATAGCGTAAAAAAACAATGAGAGGCAAACCAAGACAGACTCTTAACTACAGAGAACAAACTGAGGGTTGTTGGAGGGGATGTGGGCAGGGGGATGGTCTAAATGGGTGATGGGTCTTAAGGGGGACACCTGGGATGAGCCCCGGGTATTATAAGTGATAAATCACTAAATTCTATTCCTGAAACTAATATGACACAGGGTGTTAATTAAATCAGAAGTGGGAGTCAAGAAGTCACTTGAGCCATAGCCAAAATTTTTCGTGGAAAGCTGCAAAGCCTCCAGAGAACTGAGTTATCTGGGGCAGCAACTCTTTTTCCTATTATGTTCATTTAATATCTTTCCAGTTTTAACAATAAATAACTGACATACATCACCATAAGTTTAAGGCATAAATCGTGATGGTCTGATTGATAGATATTGTGAAATGATTACCACAGTAGGTTTGACTAACATTGATCATCTCATAGGTATAAAAAGAAAAACTTGTTCATTTATTTCTGTTTCAAAAAGTACCAAGCCCTTCAAAGAGAAGACTATCCAGTATTTGTAACTTCTGGCTGAGCAATCAAATCACTTCTCTCAGAGCTCACCAATTGCTTTCACAGACTGTTTCTCTCTAAACTTAAAGGTCAGGGGGTAAAGCAGCAGCCATTTGGTGGTATAAAGTCATGGTTTCAGGAAAGAGACTTAGCTTTAGTGGCAATTTCACTCCATGATCTCTATTCCTGCCCTGAGTTTTGAGATGTGATCACCTAATCAACAAGATGGGTAACAAAATCCCTCAACAGGAAGCAGGATCAGTCTTATAAAGGCTGGAGGGGAACTCCTCAGATACAGTCTCCTGCCACTAAAGCTTCCATTTATATCCACAAATGGGAACTGCCCACAAGGGATCACAGAATTATTAAACAGCCACACTTTGTTCTTGGTTTGATGGTTTCTTTAACTGTGGTTTTTTTCAGTTAGCAAAATACATTTTTGTGGCTTCTCTTTATGTAATCTTCTCACTTCCTTTAGTCTCTTAAGAAATGCAGTTTATTGAGATAAGATCTTGAGGAAAGTGTTTAGTAAACTGGATTTCTATCTCTTGACTTATAATAAAATAAAATGAGGGGGCCCCTTCATGGCTCAGTTGGTTAAATGCCCTCCAACTCTTGATACTGGCTCAGATCATGATCTTAAGGTCATGAGGGCATGGAGCCTGCTTTGGAGTCTCTCTCTCCCTCTGTTTCTCTCCTGCCCCACTCATGCTCTCTCTTCCTCTCTCTAAAGAATAAATAAAGAAAGTTTCAGGGGTGCCTGGGTGGCTCAGTCAGTTAAGCGTCTACCTTTGGCTCAGGTCACGATCCCAGGGTCCTGGAACCCAGCCCCCCGCATAGGGCTCCCTACTCAACAGGGAGCCAGCTTCTCCCTCTGCTTCTGCCTACTGTTCTCGCTTGTGCTCTCTGTCCATCAGATAAATAAATAAAATCTTAAAAAATAATAATAATAAATAAAGTTTCAAAATAAAAGGGCAGATGGAATAAGTATTTAAAAATTTAATACAAAATCACTAGAAGAAAAATACGAGCAAATATTTTTATAATTTTAGGGTAGTGAACACCATTATAAGGTTGGTGCAAAATCCAGAAATCAGAATGGAGAAGTTAATATATTTGATCCATAAAAATAAGGAATGTCTGCAATGTCAAAGAAAAAGAACATCAGTCATAAGAAAAATGGGGTAAGGGAAACTGGGATAAAATGTTTTTGACAGAGGGAGCCAGGGAGGCTCAGGCAGTTAAACATCTGACTCTTGGTTTTGGTTCATGTCATGATTTCAGGGTTGTGGGACTGAGTTCCATGCTGGGCTCTATGATCAGTGCAGAGTCTGCTGTAGATTCTCTCCCTTACCTTCTCCTTCTGCCCCTCCACTGCTCCCCTCTCAAATAAATAAATAAAATCATTTGAAAAAATCAAACATTTTGAACAGGTTAAAGTCCCTGAAAGATTATGAGCATATAACCAAGTAGAGAAAGATAATCTGCAGTTTTAATATACCAAAAGTAATAAACTAGTTTATCCAAAGTAAAACGGCCAATAAAATTATGACATTCACCTTCATTACAAGTCGAAGAACTGTCAAGAGTTCTTTTTTAGCCAATGAAATGAACAATTAACAAAATATTAATAATTACAAATGTTGGCAAGGATGTAAGGAAAAACACGAACTTTCTCACTGCCTTCATAGAAGTATATGCTCTTTTCTCAAAGGTCATTTAGATTCATCTACCTAAAATCAAAATGTGCATAATCTCCACTCCTGAAATTCCAAATTTAATAATGTATCTGATAGAAATCTTCACACAAGTGAAAGGCTATGCAGAGATATTTATTTATTACAGCATTATTTGTAATAGCAAAAGTGTGCAAAGAATCTAAACTTCTGATAATAGACAACTGAATAAATGTAATGCATTATGATAAACCCAAATGATATAAAATACTGGTCAATTCTTGGCAAATTACGTAAATCCATCACTGAAATGCTTACACTTAAAGCCTTCAGCCTCCATGTAAGCAGTCTACTCTGAGGCTATCAGGTTCTAAGCTCAAATTACCCTATGCATAGATCTAGGCCCTGTGAGGTCCTGAAACTACATGAAATGGGGGTTGACATGCTCAGCCAGCACCTAGATGCTCCATCTCCAGCTGCGGCAACTCCAGCCACCATCTGACTACAACCACATCATGGACCCTGAGTGAACCACATCTGCTCTGCCAAGCTTCCGCCAAAATCCTGACCCATCAAATACCACTAGAGGGTTTTGAGTCTATAAAACTGATGACCAGACACTGAGAAGAAAGGAATTTATGAGGCTGGCAGAACCAACTAGTACGCTCTCTGAGCACAGGAGAGTGCATGCTTACTTTTCTTTCCCCTAGGATTTTATGCCTCCATCATTCCCAAGGTAAAATGACCCATGGAGGCATTTAAGAGTTGACTCTGCTTAAAGCACACAAATGGTCAGTTTCATTCAGCTTCATTCAGAGGTAATGATCTGATTCTTCATCACTTCACAGAATGAAGGGTAATGCCTGAAAAATATTCCACAGAGCGACATGGGGATGGGAGTGATGTGAGGTGTATTTTGCTTCCTTTGGTAAAGGCACAGAGAATTTAGGCACAAACATTTCTGAAGTCCACTCCTAATTTTCAAGCGGAAAGCAGACTTTTGGTTATGAGTATCAAGAATATTAGTAAACATTTAGGAAAAAAAAGGTAGAACAAGATGAGACTGCCAAGTCTGAAACATCTTGTAGCACCAGAAAGTAAATGAAGTGCTAAACACACACACACACACACACACACACACACAGAGTGATGAGAGGGATGACAAAAGGTACAAACTTTCAGTTATAAAATAAAAAAGTCCTGGAGATGTAATTAATGTACAGCATGGCAACTATAATTAAAAATACTCTGTTACATATTTGAAAGTTGTTAAGGGCACATCTTAGAAGTTCTCATCACCAAGACAAAAAAATTTGTAACTAAGTGTAATGATGGATGCTAACTAGACTTGCTGTAGTGAACACTTTACAATATACCTATGTATTGAATCATCATGTTGTATAACTGGAACTAATATAAAGTTACATGCCAATTATACCTCAATAAAAAAAATTACAATCCAATTACCCAGTGTATGAATGTCTCCATTTCACAACATCGTAATCCTCACTATTTTGAAATTAAAGCTACTTTGTCAAATACAATTTTTTTTAAAAAGCCAACTATAATTTAATTTTAAAAAGCTGTTAATCCAAAAAGAAAACAATATTAGTAAACATTTAGGAGAGAAAATAGAACAAGATGAGTTTGAAAGTCAGAAACTTTCTGTAGTACCAGAAAATAAGGAAGTGTTACACACGCGCACACACACACACACACACACAGAGTGATGGGGTAGGTCAAAGGGACACAAGGGCCACTCCCAATGGCCAAAACCAGAACAATTTGAAAATCAGAACAATTTGAGCAAAAATACAAAGATATACAGATTTTTGGATTATAATCCAAAGGATTAAATAAGTATCAGTGAAGTATAAACTGAAATAAACAAATGACTGAATAAATAATAAGTGGAGAAGAACAGACAAATCTCCCATATAGAATTCCAAGTAATTTATGTAGATACTCCACCCTCCAGGTAGAACTTACTCTAGTCTAATAAAAGTGTTGGCTAGGATTCCAGAGTACAGGACAGAAAAGTACAAAAAGGAGCATCTCTAGCAATGAGGAACACTGAAAAACACGACCTCAGTGGTCTGCCTCCCAAAAGTGAACATTCCCACTGTAATCATGAGAAAAATGTCAGACACATCCCAGTTGCAAGACATTCCACAAAGACATGACTAGTATTCCTCAAAATTGTCAAGGTCATCAAAACAAGAAAAGGCTGAGAAACACAGCCAAGAGGAAACTACAGAGATGTAACAACAGAAAGTAATGTGGTATTCCTGGATGGGATATGGGAACAAACAGAACAGGTCATCAGGGAAAGCTAAGGAAACAGGAATAGAGCACAGACTTCAGTTAATAAGGCTTTATCAGCATGGGTTCATTGTTTGAGACAAATGCACCATAGTAATGCAAAATGTCAATCATCCCAGCTCTGGTTTCATCAACCTTCTCCCTCTGCCCTTCCTGCCCTCAAGGTGGTAGCAGGTTCTTTCTGTTACCCTTTATGGGGCTGCCTCATTGCCACACCAGTCCATTTGGCTTTCAGTCCTTCCAACAGCTTTGCAACTTATGTGTTATATTAAATCCTCTCCCTCTTTTTTTTTTTTTTTAAGATTTTATTTATTTATTTGACAGAGAGAGAGAGAGAGACAGTGACAGAAGGAAACAAGCAGGGGCAATGGGAGAGGGAGAAGCAAGCCTCAGGCGGAGCAGAGAGCCTGATGTGGGGGGCTTGATCCCAGGACCCTGGGAGCATGACCTGAGCTTAAGGCAGACACTTAACGACTGAGCCACCCAGGTGCCCCTACATTAAATTCTCTTGATGAAATTACCAAGTATGGTGTTTGTTTTTCTGACTGGATGCTGGCCATACAGCAAGAGCTTGCGCTCTCTCTCTCTCTCACACACACAAACCAAGGGTATAATCTAAACTAAACTGAATATAGGCAAAGAAGTTTCCATTTTGAGGATTCATTTGTTTTTAATTCTCTATCTCCTAAATACAAAAAAACAAAACAAAACAACAACAACAAAAAAAAACAAACCTTTTTTTAAAATTAAGTCAGCTGGATTTCAAGGAAAAAATAATCGCTCCCAAAATAATCATGAAAAAGGTTTATTTCTTTTGAAGCTACAGTCAAGAAAGATATGAGTCATTAAATTAAAAGTACTATTAAATAATTTTAGAAAAAAATGTTTCAAGTTAAGCTCATGAGATAGAAGAGACAGGAAAAGTAGTTCATTTATGGGACAGGAAAGCCCTTTCTACCCCCAGGCCAAGCACAAAACAGATGGACTAAAAGGTAAGGAGCCATGGATTTTATCCAAAAGCCAGTTTTTCTTGCCTAGGCAGGTATCTTGCTTTCGCAGATGGTAGGTCAGAGATAAAACACAAAAGATGGAGAAAAGACATTGTGCTCAGGTAAATTTCTGTGACTGGTTTCTGCCTCCCCCCCCACACCAAGTAATTTTTGTACCATAATGACGAGAGAGCAACTTGTAGTTATTCCTGAAAGATAGTCGGGGGGGGGGGGGGGGGTGGCGGACAACAAAAAAGACAGCTATCCAGAGGATTCCGGGCAAGTCTTCCCAAGGACAGGAAATGAGAATAACAAGGAGATAACACCATAGTTAATCACAATTACAGTGGAAAATTAAGACAGAACTTTAAAAAAACTGGTAAGGGATACACGGGTTTATAATTTAGGAAGGAACATAATTTTAGAAATGTGTCACTTTTTAATGTGTATATTTAGGCTTAAGCCAACTTAATTACACTCAATCATCTGGATAAAAAAAAATCCTAAAATTACACTTGTAAGAACATTCACAAAGTAAACCTTTTGAGCAATTTCTTTTGTTCCAACCAATGTTTCCTGAACAAAGAACATTTCTTCTATGTACACGTTCATTATTACCTGCTGGAATAACTATAAAAGTGAAAAAAAAAAAACCAATCCTGTAATATCACAACCTTCTAGCAACAGAAGTTTGTAAGATGCTAATGTTCTCTTTGTCTCTATTGTCTAGTCTGGTAGTGACTAGCTCTTCACTGTGGAACACTTGAAAAGTAGCTGGTGTGACAGGAACTGAATTCCTTTTTACTTAACCTTAATTTATGTAAATTTTAATTTGAATAGCTACTTGTGGAACTTACAACCTAGCCAAAAATAGAAAGTAGTTATGAAACAGCCAAGTAAAAAAGTAAAAGCATATTCTTTCTTCAGCCACCATGCTCTTTAATTTGTCCCCACTGATGTAGTTTTGGAATGCCAGTGATCTGGTGTTGGTGGAGTGTGGTCCAGAGCTGATGACTGAATTCTTGGGATGTCTTTGGGACAACACGATAGCTTTATTAAATCACACAACCTGTGGGCAGAAAGCTGCTGCTCCAGTTAAGTGGGGTGACCTATTATATAGTTGGGAGTTAGAAGAGGTAAGGAAAAGGGAGGTTTTCTAAAGAATTTTTATGTGTTGAAGAAGACCTACAAGATACTGGAATCCATCGTCAAGTTCAGGTTGTTTTTCCCTCTAATAAAGCATTAACATGAAGGTAGTTGCCAGTTTCCTTCTGGAAGTTAGGTTACTGATAAGAATGCATTTTTCTTGTAAATCACTAAGACATTTTGTAAACTGACAGAGGCTCCCGCCATTTTGGACTATGATTTCTATTAGTTAACCATTTGTTTTTTTCCTTCTCTTAGTTTTAGGGCAGGCAGGAGTGTTTGAGGAATGTCACAGAGATCCCACCTGCATGCGGGTTCGGGAGGGGGGTGGGGTCAGCTCCTGCTTAGCCCTCAGCTGGCCCTCTGCTCCCTCATCACTACCATTAAAGCTAAAATGATCAGTCCAAAATGTAAATCAAACTTTATCACTAACAATGAAAATAGAAATAAAAATAAACAGAAGAATACTTTACTGATTTCCAAGTGCTCTTGAAACAAAAAGCAAAATCCATATGGCAGTCTGCAAGGCCCTGCCTGGACCCAGCCCCAGGCCCCCTCTCCAGCTCTGTCACACATCACACCCCTCTCCTTACCAGCGGCCCTGGTCTCCTCCCAATTCTGGGATGGACCACGCTCAGCTATCCCAGGGCCTTCATACTTGGAGCCGCCCCCCCTTCGGAAGCCTCTTCTGCACAGGACACGTTCATCCTCTGTAACTAAGCCATCTTCCCTTCAGGACTCTCCCTTAGGGCCTTGGGTAAGGCTTTGAGGCAGCTCTTATCACTGAGACAGTCTTCCAGATTCTTTGATAACTGTCTGGTCCTGCGGCAATGGATCCCCGCAATGGATCACGAGAACAAGGAGGAAGTCTTTCCCTTCCCCAACCGCCATTTAGACGCCGGCTTCTCGCCGGAGACTGACTGGCCACACAGTAGGAACTCGAAATAGTTAAATAAGTTACCCCACCCTAACAATAACAATTAACCCTAATCTAGCATCTACACTCTCTCACGCACTTTCCTAATAAGTTTACGTATATTAATTCATTTAATCCTTAAACTAATGAGGTAGCTAGCTACTGTTTTTATCCCCATTTTGCAGGTGAGGAAACAAGTCACAGGGAAGCTAAGGGACTTGCCCAAGGGCACGTAGAAGTCTGGACAAAGATGAGTTTCCACTCCAGTAGTCTGGCTCTTTAGCGCTCAACTCTATGACCTCTATATGAGTAAGAGGCAACTGAGTGCTTCAGGGATGGGGGAGACGGAGCCAACAACCAGCTAAGGAACGCTTCGTCTTGGATCCCAGGGAGAGTAGTCAGGTAAGAGAAAGGGGGGTAAAAAAAATCACTCGGGGTAGGAAACAGAAATAATCAATACAAAATGTATCTGGAAAACAGTGCAATTCTGGACTATAACGGAAGGTATGTTCAGCAGAGCTAGGACACTGTGGAACAGGCATCTTTGGAGATCTTGGCTAACTCTCAGTTGGCATAGTACCATAAGAGCAGAAGTTGAAAATTACCTGAGTCTTTCAAATATCTAAGTCCAAGTTAGGCATACAATATATGCATGTCCCATACACTACAGAAGGGACAGAGTCCCACCGACTTGTGGGTCCCAGAACTGCACTTACCAGCCTTTGCATGTGCTCCCTCTTACATCACGCAACGGCGCCAATCCAAGGAGGAAGAGTGCTTACATCGAGCCTGACAAAGAGTCAACTCCATAGAGGCACTTATAAAAAAATCGCCAAATACTTCAATAGCTCTTACCACGCACAAGGGTCTGCTCTAAGTGTTTCACAAATACTGACTGATTAGTGACTGACACAGTATGTCACTGGCCTCCAGCACCGCTGGAAATGGATGAAGCTGTTGGTGCCCAGCCCCCATCTGGTAACACTGTTAACTGAAGCAATGAGAAAGGCAAAAAGAAGATTGAGCTTAGAGGTATGCACCTACCCTATATGTGACGTTTAGGAAAACTCACTGTTCAGCTATAAGAGACCTGAGCAGTGGAGGTGAGGCTCAGGAATGACTAAAACAAACAAAAACAAAAAAGTGTTATAGACATTTTTTTAATTCTTGAGGACTGAGTAAGTCTGAAGTATCAGCAGAGATGCTTTCAAAGATGACCCCATGAACTAGCAAAATAAAAGTCTTGAAACCCTATTCCTGAAAGATGAAAAATCTGTCCAGCAATAACAAAATCTAATAATGGAATATAAATGAAAAAAAAAGGAAATGGAGCAGTATCTGTTGTATGATCCCATTTTTGTTTTAAAAAAGTAATACACACAAAGAAAAGTCCTGAGGTAGGAAACAAAAACAAACAAAAAAACTATTACTAGCAGATAATAAGAATGCAATCTTTATTTTCTTCCTTATGCTTGCCCACATTTTCTGAATTTTCTGTAGTATGCAGTATTTTTATAACAAGAAGAAAATACTACAAGCTCTCTATACTATACAAAGATTTTAGACCTAGAAGAAAGCCACCTAATTCAAAACCCTTGAATTGTGGTTAAAGAAACTGAGAGTCAGAGGAGCAAAGCCAATGTTCAAAGGTCACACAGCAGCTAATTCTTATGACTCCAAGTTTCAGACTCTTTACTTGTCTGTCCCTCAAGACATGCTTGAATCAGCCCAGAAAAATCACTGTTCTCTTTTCCAAGTCTCCAAGAGATGAGATATGTGTCGATACTCTTATGTATCAACATTCCTCACATTTACTTATTTGGAGCTGATCGGCAAGGCATTTTAGTGTACGAGTTGTTCTGTAGTTCTCTTGTTAATTCAAGAGACAAGACCCACGTAGTATTCATAATGCTAACCACACCCTTCCCACCTGAATAAACTTCATTCACCTGTTTCCTAGCCTCCAGAAGATTCTAATCTCAGTGATGCCCGGTGGCATTCATAGCAAACCAGCGTGTTTGAATGACGAAGTATTATGGAATAAACTCTGTGCCAAGGACACTGAACGTGATTCAAAAACACCTGAAAAAGCCCTGCTCCAAGATTTCTTTGTTTTGGTTTTGTGTCAAGTATGCTGTGGATGGTTGAGAAGGTACTGGCAATGGAAACTCTTGACATGAAGAGCTCTGTTTGATGATGCAGCACAGAAGTGAAATCTGCCTGACACTCCGATAGATGGATGTTTGAATTGGAAGGAAATCTGCATGTTATCAGCAAAGGCAGAAGATTGGCTCTGCAGAGAGCAATAAAGGACAATTAAAGAACAAGCCAGGACAGAGTAAGGAAGAGGCAGTTCAAGTACAAGAAGCAAATGAGAGTACAGGTCAGTTCCTGAGATTCCTGAGACCCAGAAACCGTACATGTGGAGGCGGGTTAGAGACCCTGTATGTCATGTCCAAAAGCACAGCAAGGGTGATGGGCTACTTGATATTTTGTTAAGAGTTTATTCATTTATTTGACAGAGAGAGAGAGACACAGTGAGAGAGGGAACACAAGCAGCGGGAGAGGGAGATTGGATGCAGGGCTCAATCCCAGGATCCTGGGATCATGATCTGAGCCTGAGCCAAAGGCAGCCGCCTACCAACTGAGCCACCCAGGCACCCCTCAACAGGCACCATTAATGAAGGCACCCTGAGGTCCAAGGAAAGAATAGGGCCAAAGGCAACCGAGCAGTTGCACCATTTCAACCCAAAGCCAACACAGGGGAGCCCTTTAAGGAACACTGAGAAATTTTTTCTGAAGCACAGCCTCATGTATGAAATCTGGGGAAGCACGAAGCTGAATGGGCACCCCAGCTAGAGGAATTCGGGTTGGTGGGCCTTCTGTACCCCTTATGGAGCGCTGTTCCTCAATCTTGAATGTGTAGACAAATACCTGGGGATCCGCACAAGTGCAGATTCTAGTTTTGTGGGTCTGGAGTGGGGCCCAAGATTCTGCACTCTGTACAAAGGCCAAGAAGGTGACGCTGATCTTCCAGCCTGCTGACTACACTTTGGGTAGAAAGGAACTGCGTGCTGTCTGAATAAGGAAAAATAAAGAACTTGGTCACACTGAAGCTTACTGGTAATCCCAAGAAAACCGACCACTTATTCAGGGCACATTTTGGGTCCAATTTTTATATGCTACTTAATTCTCCTTGACAGCATCCTACATTTGGATCATCACTATTTTGCTGTTGTGGAAGCTAATAGTCAGGACACTTAAGTTATTTGCCAACATGCAAATAGCTAATGGCAGTTTCGGGATTTAAACCGAAATCTGTCTGACTTCAAAACTATTTATCAATAAAGTACAGAGATAAAATTAATAGAATTTTGAGGAATTCTTAGAAAGTCCCCCAAGTTTCTCTAAGCCATGATTTTTCATCTCTAACACAGAGGTCATGGCAGAGCTGTGGTTTAGACCAAAACCAGACAGTAGATGTAGAAGTATTTTGAAATCTAGAAATGATCTTACATAGAGTAAGTCATAACTAGCTGATTCTTTTTATATCTCTAAGTCTCATTTAAGATTTTATTTATTTATCTGACAGAGACAGCACAAGCAGAGAGAGCAGCAGGCAGAGAGAGAAAACGAGGCAAGCTCCCCGCTAAGCAGGGAACCCAATGTGGGGCTCGATCCCAGCACCCTGGGGATCACATGACTTGAGGCGAAGGCAGACACTTGACTGAGCCACCCAGAAACCCCTCATTTCTTAAAATAGTACTGAATGTATACCTTTCCTTAAAGCCGATATTCTTAAAACTTCTGGTCTCAGATTTCCTTTATAGTCCTACAGAGGATCTTAAGAAGCCTTTTCCACACAATTGTGGACATTCTTTAAAACCACACCAAAATTCTACAAGTGGTCATCTCTTAAAGGCAAAATACAACATAAAACTTGAGACAATATTAATATATTGTTCATATGATAACACTAAAATCCAATAGTCTACCTTGCACTTTGAATGAAACTTGCACCCATTCATAGTTTAATAAATCCTCCATTGGCCCCTTGGAAAATACTGGCTTACCAAGTTATGTAGTTCTTCCAAATGCTGACACAATGTCTTACACCTTATGGAAAAAAACCCACACTCCTTACTATTTCCATCAATTTCTTCAGGAAAGTCTTTTTTTTTTTTTTTTTTTTTTTTTTTAGGTCTTATTTATTTATTCAAGAGAGAGAGTGAGAGAACACAAGCAGAGGGACTGGCAAAGGGCGAGGGAGAAGCAGGCGTCCCTGATGAGCAGAGAGCCCCATGCTGGGGCTGGATTCCGGGATCCCAGGATCATGACCTGAGCCGAAGGCAGATGGTTAACTGACTGAGCCACCCAGGCGCCCCTTCTTTGGAAAGTTTAAAAACTGGGAAGTTATCAGTTGTACAAGAGAAGATACAAGGTTCTCCAAAATTCTAATTTTTGCTGAAAAGACTGGGTTTTATCATGAGAACAGATACCTTAATTTGTTTTCCTTGAAGAGACAAGCCAACATTATGTATTTTGAGAAAATGTGTGCCACATGCAAAAGCCCGAATAACAGTGTGTCAGTTGTTCTTTCAAATAAAAATGTTCTGTGAAAAAAGGCAGCTAGTTCGGCTCACAGCTCAATTACATAGTTTCCCGCCAGAAAACCACAGCTCTTCAGTGTGCAGCAGATTGTGGACAAGTACTTCCCATCTCACACCTACTGAAGAGATCTGTCACTCAGGGTTGAGATTTAGTAAGACTTGCCTCACTGAGGACATTTTTACTGCTTTTATCTAGTACATTCTTTTAAGCAAAATTGGCTTCTTTGTGGTGTAATCCCAAGTGCAGAACTACTGGTCTAGTCACCCATTGCCTGGATCTGGGCTAAGAGGACAGCAGGGCCATTGCTTTAATCCCATCAGCATAAAGGTCAGCCCCATGAAAAGGGCAAAGGACCTCATGCTATTGTTGTTAAATCACTTGGAATTCATGATCCCCCTGAAAGGCTTAACTTAGGGACTCCCCAAGGACCCACACACCACAGTCTGACAGCTGCTGCCTGAAATATTTTGGCTTTTGAAACTTTGTTCTACCTGTGTTGTCTTTTGCTTATAAAACATATTTTATTCAAAATAAAGGTAGTCTGGAGCAATGGGAGACTGTGTGGAAACATTTCATAATGACAGTTGTACTTATTTTGCTGCACAACACCTCGGTAAAAATGAGTTCCTTTCTGCGACTGTCTCTCCGTGACAGACCACATAGCCCAGATGCTTGCTAATGTCACAAAGCTTTTCCAGGGAGAGATATCAGCTTTAGAAACAAGCTACGTTCTTTGAATTATTTCCGGAAGATCAAGATAGGATGCTCTTGAAGGACCACACCTGTGATAGAATGTTTGCCACCTAAATCTACATAAAGTCCCTGAGACGGGACACAGTGAGAAGATGATCCATCCACAAAACAGGTATGTTTGTGAAAATCCACTTCCTCCAAAATGACTTTCTATAAGGCCTCTCCATTTTCCTAGTCTAGTACATTTAAAAATGTGTTCAGAAGGGCACTCAAAGTAAGATGAAAACCAAATTTATAGACACTGGAAGCTCCGAGTAACATGTGATATTGACATCACAACGAAAAAGCAAATGAATGGGATGCCATCAGCCATTAACCCAGAATAAAAGTCTGTAGTTAAGTCCTTTTAGTTATCCGAGTTTTCTACTCCCAAATGCACAACTTTTCACCTGTAAATCTGACCCACTGTTTCTAGAAGTGGAGTAAGTGAACCAAATCCATCTGAAGAACTCGAGGTACTTAATCTATTATGCAGAGTCTTTGGGTCCATTCCTATCTTGGTCTGCTCAAACTGCTGTGACAAAATGTCGCAGACTCAGTGGTTTAAACCACAGAGATTCTCACAGTTCTACCGGCCGGCAAGCCAACGATGAAGACTCCTCTTCTTGGCTTCTGTCACTCATGAGGTCTTCACAGAACCTTTTCTCAGGCTGTGCCGGAGAGGGGGATAGGAGAAGGGAGGGAAGGAGACAGCTCGCATCTTCTCTCCTTCCCCGTTCCTGTAAGGCTGCTAATCCCATCATGACAGCCCCACCCTCCCGACCTCAGTGAAGTCTAATCACCTCCCATAGGCCCGACATCCAAATATCGTCACATTGGGAGTTACGACTTCACCATGTGAATTTGGGAAGGACACAAACATTTAGCCCATAACAATTTCAAGCCTCTACACCACAACCTCTGGGAATGGAGCCCAGCAATCTGTTGTCCTTAACAGCTTCCGGCTGTTTTCCTAAGTGTGCTGCCGTTTGAGAAACCTGATTGCACCCCTGTGAGCCTGTTTTCCTAATCTGTCGATGAGAACTAATTGTCACTATACTTTCCTGTTCCAGAGTTGCCGACATGCTGAGGAGCAATTAAAAAAATACGGGAAAATGCTTTCCCAAACTGCAAAGTGCTTTGTGAATAATAATCATCTGAACTTTTACCACCTACATTTCCACCAAATCTCCTTCTAAAAACTAAAAATAGGAGTGCGTGGTTCAGTCAGTTAAAATGTCCCACTCTTGATTTCGGCTCAGGTCATGATTTCAGGGTTGTGAGATCAGGGAGCCTGCTTAAGATTCTCTCTCTCCCTCTCCCCTGTTTCCCCTGGCCCCTCCCTTTCTCTCTCTCACTAATAAAAAAATAAGAATAAATAAAATAAAAAAATAAAATAAATAAAAGTGAGGGGCACTTAGGTAGCTCTGTCAATTAAGCATCTGACTCTTAGTTTTGGCTCATGTCATGATCTCAGGGTCCTCACATCAAGCCCAATCTTAGGCTCCCCACTCTGTGGTGAGTCTGGTTGAGAGTCTCTCCTCTCCCTCCGCTCCTCCCCTCTCTCTAAAATAAAAACTATAAATGAATAATCTTAAGAAAAAAATGAAGAATAAAATAAAGATTATTATAGATGTTAATTCTTATAATCATACCTCAAATAACTAAAATACTCAGGAAATAGAGTGTTCTGACTAGTTAATATGTAGCTGAACATTCTGGTCACTCTTTTGAAAAACCCTTTTAAATATATTATTATACATTATTCCCGTGGTAAATACATACCTTAGATTTTATTTGATGCCTAAGGATTTTACTTTCTGAGTATCAGTTTTTGCTGCATAAGATGTGGGCTTGAAAGAGTAATCTATGTTCTGCCTTTAACTCATTGTTTACTTTGTTTTTTTTTTTTAAGATTTTATTTATTTATTTGACAGACAGAGATCACAAGTAGGCAGAGAGGCAGAGAGAGAGAAGGGGGAAGGGAAGCAGGCTCCCGGCTGAGCAGAGAGCCCGATGTGGGGCCCGATCCCAGGACCCCGAGATCATGACCCGAGCCGAAGGCAGAGGTTTTAACCCACTGAGCCACCCAGGCACCCCTCATTGTTTACTTTCTGTTCGCAATATTTCATAGTTGATAAAGGTATGTTTATTTTAACCAGACGTAGATCTCTAATTGCAAGTTGTATTCTAAAAACTTATATATTCCTAAATCATTTGAATTATTTGAAATGTTTCTCTACCAAAATAAATACATATATATATATATATATATATATATATATATATATATCTCACAAAATTAAGTTCTTTAGCTTGAAATGCCCTAACACAGGTGAAATACATTTGCTATGAGTTAGAAGTCACAGGGATATTTTGCAATGAAATTGATCAAACCCAATCTGAATATAAAACTATTTTCATTTACCTTCATGTTGGTATCTGGAAAAAAGGTTAACTGGAGGAAGATGAGAAGGTAATAGATAAAAATTTCTATAAATAAGGATGCCTGGTGACTCAGCCAGTTAGGCATCTGCCTTCCACTCAGGTCATGATCCCAGGGTCCTGGGATCAAGTCCTACACTGGGCTCCTTGCTCAGTGGGGAGACTGCTTCTCTCTCTGCCTACCGCTCTCCCTGCTTATGCTGTCTCTCTTTCTCTCTGACAAATAAATTCTTAAAAAAAAAAAAATTCCTTAACTATTTTAAATGGGTCAGTGGTCCTCAGTTCTTGATTATACAGAACACACAAGGTCTCTCAACACAGCCATTAGGGATTCTCTTCAGAGTCACGGATAGGATATAATGGAGGCAGGAGACAGCAAAACTGTTGTCCAGAGTGAACTGAACAAGCGGAATGCAAGGGAATAAAGACAGTGTTGAAAGGATGGCTGTGTATCCGTGGAGCGGACACTGCGGAGGTACCAATGTCGAAAGAGAAAGAGACCAGCATGGGACTCAGAGCAGAAAGGAAGTAACTGAAAGCAGTGCTGAAGGAAACAGTACCCCTCAAAAGCCACGAAGACTGAATGTGGGGTATGAGAGCAAAGTCACCAACACAGAAGGGGCCTCGGTGCAAGTGAGGCAGACTCTCATTTGCACCCACAGGATGACCTAACCTGGGCGAGCAGGATGGCCACACTGGGGCTGTCTGCACCTGAGAGGATGGCGGGTGGCCAGATCCTGTTTCTGAACCCACGTGATCACAGAGGCTGTGTCTGGCCTGTCCTAAGGCATGTGGGCCTTGGCTGGAAGCTTTTGTTTACAGCTCCTTCACTGCCTCTTCGATCTCCCAAGGCCCTAATGAAACACTATCCCAGTTTTGATGTTACTCCTGAATGGCTACCTAAGCGCCGTATGACTTTCAACTGACCATATGGTCTGTGATTGTATAGTCAGTCTTCCCATCTGGCCCTTTTCCAAAGCAAAGTGCCCCTTGGTCTAAGTAAAAATGCAGTGCATTCATTCATTTGGCCAAAAGGTGACACCGAATATCATGTGCTGTCTGAGGCCCAGTGCTGAACACAACCATCTTGCTTGCCTCCTAGAAACGTTTGATTCATTTTCTCACAACATGTGAAACAAATACCAAAAGGATCAAGTGGGAGACTTATCTGGGCTCTAAGATGCTCTGGTCATTTTGAAATATGCTAAACAATGGTTGGATGGATATTACATTTCAACAACACAAGAGCAATGCAGATTCCTAGTCCCATTAAGAGCAGAGAATTAGGGGCACCCACTGGCTCACTGAGTTAAGCAAGCATCTGAACTCTGTGATTTCGGCTCAAGTCCTGATCTCAGAGTTGTGAGATGGAGTCTCACATCGGCCTCTGCGTGAGATTCTCTCCTATCCTCTCCCTCTGCCCCTCCCACCGCTCAGGCTCTCTAAATAGATAGATAGATAGATAGATAGATAGATAAAACCCTTTAAAAGGGGGGGGGCAGAGAATTATCTTGAATGTTCTCCATACCCTATTTTAGAGATAAAGTAATGTGTTGTAAAAAGGGGAGAAAAGCTTACTGAATTAGTAACTTTAATACGAATTAGTAACTTTAATACCGAAACTTCTGATAAACAAGGGCGACCTCTGCCACTTACCAAGAACTCTTTCACTGAAAGATGAAAGTGGTCTTTAACCACCACCACCACAAAGCCCTTTACACACAGGTGGACTCGTATTCATAAGCACCGCAGAAGGTCACAAATACAAAATAATGGTGTAGAAGGGCATACTCACTGGTCAATGGAAACAGGTACTGCACTGGGGCTGAGAATTCTCTGCCCTCTAAAATGATACCAGAGAGTAAGGATTATTTCAAATAATCTTCAAGTCTGACCTCAGTGAAAGTCAAAATTTCAGTTCAAAATTTAATTTGGAACTAAGGAAAGGCATCCAGTATATACCACATCTGCTGGAGCATCTCCAGAGTAATACTTCTACTTGCTGTCTGAGTTTTCCCCACAGTCTAGCTTGGTGCCTGGGCATGAGCATTTCCAGGGCCCGGGGCCAAAAGCCACTAGAGTCTGCAATTCTTTCCCTGGACTCAAACACCGTACGAACGAGAAACAAGGGTAGAACAGGATCTTCCCCTCGTCATCCACTCTCACATTACTGCATCATTTAAGATGGTCTGAAATATCTTCAGAAAAATGCCAAGCTGCCACTGATTCTCTCTGGAGGGCAACTCTGTAGTTACTCTGCTAGAGAGAAACTGTTTGGCTGAGGACCAGCTCAGTGGATAGCCTCTAGTAATCTCAACCCCAACTGCAATCAGCCAATCCATTTCTTCAGCTTTATGAAAATTGTGTGGATGTTTAACTTGAAAGAAGGAATCCGTAATTGCAGCTCCTTTCTAGAAGACTTGTTCCTGAACTCTCTGATGTCAATTGTCAAATTCCTTCTGGAGACTTTTCCCTTTAAAAGTGCATCATTTGGGGCGCCTGGGTGGCTCAGTGGGTTAAGCCTCTGCCTTCGGCTCAGGTCATGATCTCAGGGTCCTGGGATGGAGCCCTGCATCAGACTCTCTGCTCAGCAGGGAGCCTGCTCCCCCCCTCCCCCGCCCCACCGGCCTCTCTGCCTACTTGTGGTCTCTGTCTGTGAAATAAATAAATAAAATCTTAAAAAAAAAAAAAAAAGTGCATCCTTTTGGGGTGGAGGGGGAGGGGAGAAGCAGGATACTGAAGTAGGGAAGAAAAAGAAGGATGGGTAAAAGGTTCCACATTCACTTGAGTTACTAATTAAGATTTCAAAAACATTGCCATGAGTTTAGGTGTATATTTAATGTCCCACAGTATTTCATCGAAGACATAAGGTAAGAATTCTTTGACGATTCATGTTATGACAAAGACCCCACCTAGTGGGATAAGAATCATTCATGACTGTGACTATGAAAGGAAGACCACAGACACTTCCATGTCCAGTACCCTGGTTACATCATGAGAGCACAATGGAATGCTGTTTGGCCAGCTGATGCTGCCCTGTCAAAGACTGAAATGCACATTTCAAAGGTAGACCTTTGCTGATACCTATTGTGAAGCTATAAGGAAATGAGTAGGAAAAGGTTTAAAACCTGAATATAGCAACTGGCAATTCAGCAACCTTCCAAGGCTATAGGCATCTAGAAATGATTTCACATTAAAACTGCACACAGATTCACTGTACAATTAGTGAACACCTGGTAGTGTGCTAAACACCTGGAAATATGGATACTAAATAGTTTTAGTGATCATGTTATAGAAGCGAAGGCTGACCACTAACACAAACAGAAAAGGTGACTCAAAACACCAAAATAAGTTCTGATGCAAAAATATATGTTGAGATACAAACATTATGTGGTTTGTGACTCTTTGAACCTTGGGCTTAAGTTTTAATTACTGAGCATATGATACCATCTCTTTAGTCTAGGAATGTTCGTTCCTCAAAGTATTGTAACATCTCCATGATACCTAAAATACAGTCAAAATGGAAATGCTTATTAAAGGAAAGTAGATTTCAAATATCAGAAAAGATATTCTCTACACAGCATTGTTCAATCATAAGGTAAGTGATATTACTCCCACATAATGCAATAAAAATTTTGTCTCCATGTAACTTTCAATTTACTTCCCCACAAACTTCGTTCCCATTGGATCTTCATAATAATCCTATGCAATGGGCAATGGAGGTGATGTCCTCATTTTAACAAATAAGAAATTGAGATCTGGTAGAGTTATACAAGGCCTCAGCAGTTACTGACTAAACCAAGAACCCAGGCTGTCAGCACAGCATTTCCTACCATAGGAATGAACCCCACCCCCCCCCCCCCCCCCCCGCCACATTTCGTCAAATTTACCTTGGATCCTGCAACTGTCATTATACAATAGCAGAGGAATAATGGCTACTTTTGTTAGCATGAAAAACCCTGTAACCTACTGTTAAAAGAGTGGACAAAGAATCGTCAGCGTTTCTTCACATTCGCATAACATGAATATTGATGGATTTCTGTACAGCTGCAAGGAAATTCCTAAGCAGAGCCAAAAGAAAAGGCATTTCCCAAAGTTCCTGATAACACTTAAAGAACTCTGTTAAATCTTTTCAACTGAAATCGGTTAATGCAAAGAAAGTCATCAATATTACCCCCAGAGTCGCCCCCCAAAAGGATTAAAAAGGGGAAAAAATGTTGGTCTTGCCTAAGACCAACAACTTTTGGGCTGGTCATTTATCCTTTCTAAAAACTTCGTACTCTGCAGGGGGACGAGAAGTATTTCTCAAGATGGCCATTTTCACAGCCTGGTTTCCTCAACGGGGCCCTCAGAAGCATGCGTGCCACACTTGAGCGTGAACGGCTCCCCCGGGGGCAAAGAGCAGGAACGGAGCAGGGAGCAGGGCTGCGAGCCCGAAGGCGAGCGCGTGCAGGCGAAGAGGAGCGGCCGCAGCGCTGCCTCTCTCCGGGTCGCCGGTGCTGACCGCGCTCGGGGCGCAGGAGCCGGGCGCCGCCCTCCCCGCCCTCCCGGGCGCGGGGCAGGGCCGCGGACCTACCAGCGAGAGCACCTTATAGGTGTTGGGGTCTTTGGCCGTGCGGGCGCTCGCCGCCTTCTCCAGCGGCTCCTCCCCCAGGTCCATAGGAGCCAGCAAGGACTCAGCCGCCTGGCCGTCCCCGGGCGCCGCGGCGGCGCGACCGACGCTCGGGTCGCGGCCGTTCCCCGCCGGGCCCTCCCGGGGAGGGCGGCCGCCCTCGCCGCCGCTGCTCCCGCCCCCCGTGCTGCCGCTGCGCTCCATCGTGGCCCCCGGCGCTCCGGCCGCGCCGCCCCGCCGCGCCTTTAATAGGCTCCGCGCCGGCCACGCCCCGCCGGCCGCCGCGCCCGCCCCTCGCCGCCAGACCCCGAGGGGAAAGCAGCTCAACGCCCAGCATTATTTGGCTTCCTGTCTGATTTCGGGCACTCTGCGTGTCGGTTATTTTGGGTCCTTTACGTGGGCGCGTCTTTAACTTCCCCCAAAGCCTTCCCCTCCCCGCGCCCCGGGGCACCTTCCGAACACTTGCAGGAATCGCCCTGCGTGGCCTCACGGCGCGGGCTGGGCTGGAATTGCAGAGTGTGGTCTGCAGAGGGCATGAGATCATGGGGCCCCAAAATAGAGCGGGAGGCGGAGGAGAAGGATGCAGCAGCGGCCGGTGTGGCTTCTCGGCGGCGCGAGAGCGGAGTCGGGCGACCCGTGCCTGTGCTGCGACGCGCAGAGAGGCTGGAAGGGTCGGGGGTGGGACGGGGCGACCTTTTTCTCCGGCGTAGAAGCAAGCGAAAATTCCCTCCAAGTCCTGCTACCCACTGCTCCGCTACTCTGGCAAAGGAATAACCCACCTTAAAATACCTGGTGTAACTAAAGCCCTCATACATCAGGGATACTCGGTTTTCCGCGGATTTATGTGGTTTCTGGGTTTTTCTTGATGATCTTGCCTTCATATATTTACTTTTTAGTTCCTTTAGTCTTTTTATGGTGAAGGCTTGAAAGTGTCAACGCTGCCTCATCCTGACGTTGACGCTGATATTTGGTTAGGAGTATTGAACATTTTATACGCTGATACTTTATTTTTAAACGAGGACACGAACGGTGAACTATAATTCTTGATGGGTTTTGATTCACCTTTGATTCTACAACTTTCAATTTTCCTTCCTTGTCAGAAAAACCACAAGTGTGTAATGAAGTGATGCTTGTCGGCCAAGGGCCAACCAGTGACTTCCAACTGCTTTGCGATGCCAGGGACCGACTGTGGGGACCAAAGAAAGTTATACATTCCAAAGACAATCGTCAATTCACTTTGACTGCCCAAATGTATACAAACATTCTTTTTTTAAAAAAAATGAGAATAGAGGGGTGCCTGGGTGGCTCAGGAGTTAAGCATCTGCCTCGGGCTCAGGTCATGATCCCAGGGTCCTGGGGTCCAGCCCCATATTGGGCTCCCTGCTTGCTGGGAAGCCTGCTTCTCCCTCTCCCACTCCCCTTGCTTGTGTTCCCTCTCTCACTGTCTATCTTTCTCTGTCAAATAAATAAAATCTTAAAAAAAAAACAACAACTGAGGATGGATATTTACCAGATATAAAGTGTGTTTTACTCCCTTTAAAATAGTCAAATTTAAGATGCTTTCTATTTATACTGACTCATTCATTCATTCATTCATTCACTCAGTAATGAATCTTTCAATTCACTCTTTGGCTTCGAACTATGTATACCATACCAACATGAATAAAAGTACGTATTTCTCAAGTAGTTGAAGGGGTGAAGACAATAAACAGCATCAACAAAAAATTAAAACCCAAGTCCTAGATGCATAATAGAGTTACAAATAAGTTATTTTCAAAGTTTAGTGAAAAGGTAATTGACATCTGGAAGAAGTAAAAGCCATCTCTCAAAACATGACTGAGCTCTTTTTTCTTTCTTTCTTTTTCTTCTTCTTCTTCTTCTTCTTCTTCTTTTTTAATTACCTTGAGTCAGCTTACAAACCACCCAAGAGAAACAGGTTTTCACTATTTCATAGTCACATATTTTTTACCCCAAACTTGGCTCCAAATTTTCCTTTAACTGTTTCCAAAAATCTGATTCAAGGACAAAGATTTGTGCCATAGAGACTGGTCAAATGAGTGTCCAAACTTCTACAAGAAAGTCAACAGAAACTTCCAGTGTGGCTTTGAACCTGACAAAACAAATGGAATCTGTATATTGATCGTAGACATCCCAAGGCAAGGAGGAAATCACTCTCCAGGCTTCCCCCCCTGTGGGAAAAGAGAGCACACAGAGTCAGTCTGCAGAGGCACAAACTTAACTTCCATCAATGAGTGGGGTGCCCCCTGCAGGTGACCCGTGGGCTCTTGTGACAAGGGTGAAGGTTCACATAGGATCCTGTCCCTGCCCCTTGTAGTAAGATAGATTTCTCAAGAGAAACAGGAAATTTAGATGTTTGTGTGAATTCTCCAGATCGCAAAATTTTTGTCTACAAAATTCAGAAAAGCAATTTCTCTAAACACTTGTAAGGCCAAACAAAATGTAACACATCTGCAGGGTGGGCCTGGCAAACAGGCCACCAGGATGTGGCCTCTGCCTTACACTCTGGCCTCGCTGGGGCTTGTCAGGACTTCCATGGGTAACTATAAAAGTCTCACTGAAATTTTAAAATGAGAGGACTATGAATGGATCGCTTGAGTACGCCACTTATCTTGCTTCGCTACAGACATCACCATGCCTGTAGAGACATCTTCTTGCCTTGATCTTGTTTCTACTCCAAATTGTCTGAGGGACAGCTTTACCCTCCAAAGTACAACAGACCTTTCGTGGTTAATGCAAGGTTAGTAATAACTGTTTCATCCTTGGTCCTAAATGACTCTGCTTGAATGATTGAAGACTGTAATCTAGTATAGCAGTAAAGAGGAAAGTCTAAGAGTTTATAAGATTCATGGGGGTCCTGGGTGGCTCAATCGTTAAGCCTCTCCCTTTGGCTCAGGTCATGATCTCAGGGTCCTGGGACTGAGCCCTACATGGGGCTCCTTGCTCAGCAGTGAGCCTGCTTTCCCCACACGCACTCCCCCAGCTTGTATTCTCTCTCTTGCTGTGTCTCTTTCTGTCAAATAAGTAAAAATAAAACCTTTTTAAAAGAATTTAAAATTTAAATTTAAATATTTAAATTTTAAAAGAATTTATAAGATTCCTTAAGTTTTATTCTGCAGAAGTATATAAACACTTCTCCCTCAGTGCCTGAAACTTGAGACACTGACAAGACCAAAACACCAAATAAAACCAACTTATCTGTGTTTGAAGGATGACTTCTTGACATGAGGAACAGTTCTTCCTGGCTCTGAAAAATGGAAATTATTTTAGTAATTATTTTACCAGCTGTTCTAGAGCTGGTCCAGCTTTCTCCAATTCCCGGTAAAACATGAAGCCCAGCCTTAAAAGAAAAAAAAAAAAAAAAAAAAACCCACATGGCCCTTTAATCTTCCTGAGATATAGAAAAAAATTATTTTCCACATGTTAATTTGTTTTTAAAATTTTGTTCGACATCCTTTCTCTTTCCTTTTTTAGGGAAAAACATGACGCTCTCTGGGAGAAGCTTCGATAACTACGTGACCTTGTCCAGATTACAAGAACTCTTTGAGTCTTGGCTTTCTCATTGATAAAATGGTGTTACAAATAATACCATAAAATTACATAGTTTTCTCCAAATGCCAACAAGATGTGGAACATTTCCCCAACTTACACAAAAATGTAAATGTCTCCTTTAATATATATTTTTAAAGATTTTATTTATTTATTTATTTGACAGAGAGAGCAGGAGAGCGTGGGGGGGGGTGTAGTAGCAGAGGGAGAGGGATAAGCAGGCCCCCCGCTGAGCAGAGAGCCTGATACAGGGCTTAATCCCAGGACTCTGGGATCATGATCTAAGCCAAAGACAGTCACTTAACTGACTGGGCCACCCAGGTGCCCCTTTTTTCCATATTTCAATCACTCAACTCACATCCCTAACAGAGAGAATAGAACAATTTCATTTTCACATACACAATCCACGATTTAGACTTAATTTCTGGAAAGGTTTGAGAGCTGCCAGTAAGAATGCATCTGCAAAGGGGGAGCCCATGGGGTCAGGAAGGGATGCTTGCCCCTCTGGGTTGGAGGAGAAATGGCTTGTTATCAGGCAGATAGCAAAATGAGTGAAGTGGAAAATGCAATTGAGAGTAATAAAAACTGTGGAAACATGGAAAACACATATCCCATCTAGAGGGAGCTGCTGTCCAGGCCTTCACTTTCTGGTTGTCTGCAGTCTCTGCCACTTCCCGTTGTCCCTTATATTTCATTTCCAGCAAAACCTCAGGGTGCCATTAATCTGCATGTATGTCTGGTCTCTGCACATGTACCCTTATGTCATCTAAAATGATGCTGGTAAATGTCTGACTTGTTTTCTTGGCTCCAACAAATCTCAGAACTTCTTTCAGCTCAGATACTTCTCAGTACAGCCACATCCTCCATCCAACCACGGTCTGAGCTCTTTATATTTGACTCTCTGAATTAGGGTCACCTTATCACGAACTGTAAGGTTTTGTTTTGTTTTGTTTTTGTTTTTTAAAGATTTTATTTATTTATTTGAGAGAGAGACAGTTTGAGAGAGCATGAGTGAGGAGAAGGTCAGAGAGAGAAGCAGACTCCCCGTGGAGCTGGCAGCCCGATGCGGGACTCGATCCCAGGACTCTGGGAACATGACCTGAGCCGAAGGCAGTCGTCCAACCAACTGAGCCACCCAGGCGTCCCACTAACTGTAAGGTTTATGGCATAACTCCATTGGCTCTCAGCTCAGTACTTTCTACATCCCCACAATGTATGCAGGAACTTGTGAATTGTTCCTTCTGTACAGGAAAGTCAACGAAAGCTCCAGGGTACTCCTCAGATTTTGCCTGGCAGTATTAGTGAAGGGAACAATCTGTCAACAGTTCCTCCTGCAGGCTCCAACAGGAAGTAGAATAAATGCATCTGTACTTCAGGCTTTCTACATCACCTATCTAAGGCTTACCCCACCCAGTATTTCAGCTCACAAAAGGTAAAGCTTGAGGACATGTAATTAGCATAAACAAGACTTGAATTTCAGAAGAAGATGGAGTGTGGAGTTTAGAAAAAAACTATTTGAAGAAATTATGGAACAAAATAATTGAATAAATGGAGGCTCCTGGGTGGCTCAGTTGGTTAAACGTAGGCCTTCAGCTCAGATTATGATGCCAGAATCCTGGGATCGAGCCCCACATTGGACTGCCTGCTTGGTGGGGCCTGCTTCTCCCTCTCACTCTGTCACTCCTCCAATGACACCACTCAAAACTGAGATCTATACAAAGGCATAAGATATATGGGATACTTGGATAAATATTTGGATAAATATAAGAAATTTTTTCTCATATAATCTTTTGTTAAAAAGATTTATTTATTTGAGAAGGAGCACACCCATGAGTGTTCACATGTGCAAGGTGGTGGTGGGGAGGGGAGAGTGAGTGAGACAATCCTCAGGGAGACTCCCCCTGAGCAAGAGGCCAACTCTGGTCTTGCTGGATCTCAAAACTCTGAGATCACGACCTGAGCTGAAATCAAGAGCCTGCCACCTACCCCAAGAGCAAACCAGGTGCTCCTCTCATATAATATTTTAAAAATAGAATTCATTTGAACAAAATTAATGACAGCTTGCCATGGGGTTGGCAGTATATATAAAAGTAAAAGACATGACAGCAATCGCACACAAGATGGGGGGCTGAAATGGAAATTTACTGTTGTAAAGTTCATACCCTATAGGTGAAGGGATATGAAATTAATGGAGGATAAGTTATGATATGTTCAAAGCTGCAAATTTAGGTCAATTACTTATAAAATAAAAACAAAGAGCTAATATGTCAATATAGGAGATAAAATGAAATCAGAATTAATTACACAAACTAACCCCCAAATGGGGAAAAGAAGAAAAAAGAAACAAACAAATAAAAGATGAGAAAATAGAAAATAAATAACATGGTTGATTTAAATCTACTTACATTGACAATAACCTTAAGAACAAATGGGTTAAAATCTATTTTAACTAAAGGGAAAGTTTCCATATTGCATAAAAATGCAAGACCCAGCTTTATGCACAAGACACCCACTTTAACAGTAAAGACAGGTAGGATAAAAGGAAAAGATGGAAAAAAATATGCCATGAAACACTGATCAAAATAACCTAGCATAGGGGCGCCTGGGTGGCTCAGTGGGTTAAACCGCTGCCTTCGGCTCAGGTCATGATCTCAGGGTCCTGGGATCGAGTCCCGCATCGGGCTCTCTGCTCAGCAGGGAGCCTGCTTCCTCCTCTCTCTCTCTGCCTGCCTCTCTGCCTACTTGTGATCTCTCTCTGTCAAATAAATAAATAAAATCTTAAAAAAAAATAATAACCTAGCATATTATAATGGTTTTAGACAAAGTACTTTTTAAAAAATTACCAAAGGTAAAAGACGTTTTCTTATGATAAAGGGGACAGTTTGTCAAGAAAATATACTAACCTCAAATGTGCATGCACTTAATCAGAGTATATTAAGCAAAACTGTGTTAATTTGAAAAAAAAAAAAAGAAATCTACAGTAATACATAATGATTTCAACATTCCTCTCAGGAACCGATGGAACAAACAGAACATCAGTAAAGATACAGAAGAGTTAAATGACAATATCAACCAAACTGATGAAGCTGGCATATATTCAAAACTCCACCCAATAGCCAAATACACATTTTTTTCATGTGCTATGGTATATGAACAATATAGATTATAAGATAAGCCTCAGTATATTTAAAGGATGGAAATCTACAAAATATGTTCTCTGAACGTGATAGATTTAACCTAAAAATAAAAACATTCCCAAATATTTGGCGCTTAGATAGCATACTACTCCAAAAAAACCCGAGTCAAAGAAGAAATCACAAGAGAAAATAGAAAATATTTTTAACTTAATGAAAATGAAAACACAGTGAATCAAAATTTGTCATAAGCAGCTAAATCAATAGTTATAGGAAATGCCATGACATTTAAACTTATGTTAGAAAAGAAGTCTCAGGAGCTTGGGTGGCTCAGTTGGTTGTGTCCAACTCTTGATTTTGGCTCAGTTTGTGATCTCAGGATCGTGAGATCAAGCCCCACATTGGGCTCTGTGCTGAGCATGGAACCTGCTTAAAATTTTCTCTCTTCCTCTCCTTCTGCCCCTCCCACCTCTCCCTCCCTACAAAAGAAGAAGGAGGAGGAAGAACAGGAGGAGGAGAAGGGGGAAGGGGGAGGGGAAGGAGAAGAAGAAAAGAAGTCCCAAATGAATGATTTAGAATGGAAAATGAATTAAATTTAGAGAAGCTGAGGGAAGAAAGTAGTAAGGAGAAGAATAGAAATTAATGAAATTGAAAACAGCAATAAGTGAAGAAAATCAATGACACCAAAAATGTTTCTTTGAAAAGCTTAATCAAATTGATATAAGGAGCCCCTGGGTGGCTCAGTGGGTTAAGCCTCTGCCTTCGGCTCAGGTCATGATCTCAGGGTCCTGGGATGGAGCCCCACATCAGACTCTCTGCTCAGCAGGGAGCCTGCTTCCCCTTCTCTCTCTGCCTGCTGCTCTGCCTGCTTGTGATCTCTTTCTCTATCAAATAAATAAAATAAAATCTTAAAAAAAAATTGATATAAAACCCTAGTTAGACTTACCAGGAAAAAAAAGAGATAAGTCACAAATTCCCAATATTGTGAATGAATCAGGTGACACAGCCACTAGGAATCCTCCAAACATTAAAAGGATACAGGAATATTATGAATAATTGTACATGAAATTCTAGAAAGGCAAACTTGTAGTGACAGAAAGCATGTGAGTGTTGACTGTGAGTGGGCACAGAGGACTTTCTGGAGTGATGGAAATGCTTTATATCATGACTGTGGTGGTTACATGACTCCATCCATACATCTGCCAAAACCCATGAAATAGCACACCTAAAATCAAAGAATCTTTCTGCATACAAAATAGGCCTCAATAAGTCCGATTTTTTTTAAGATTTTATTTATTTATTTGTCAGAGAGAGAGAGCGCAAGCACAGGCAGACAGAGAGGCAGAGGGAGAAGCCGGCTCCCTACGGAACAAGGAGCCCGAGGTGGGACTCTATCCCAGGAGGCTGGGAACATGACCTGAGCCAAAGGCAGCCGTTTAACGAACTGAGCCACCCAGGCATCCCATTAAGTCTGATTTTTAAAAATTAAAAAATAAAGTAATGCAAACAGAGACTTCTGGGCAAAAGTGATGGATCAAACATATGTATTTTCTTTCACTTTCTCCAAAACCACACTCAAACAACAGAATGACTTGTTACAGGCATATAACCACCGACAAAGAGAACTGGAGAAGAGATGACCAGAATAGCACAACATTAGGTGGAAAAACAAGTGGACACTTGGTAACCGCTTTAGGAGACCAAAGAAAGTGTAACTCTAAAAAAAAAAGTAAAGTTGCCAAGAAGCAACTAGATTTATATATAAAATGGGCTGCACTAGGTACTTCTGTTAGAGGATAGAAAGGTCAGACTTAAAAATAGGACTATTGGTTAAATGTCTGTTCAAGAAGCATGGAGAAGGGGGCGTCAGGGTAGCTCAGTTGGTTAAGTGACTGCCTTCGGCTCGGGTGAAGATTCCAGGGTCCTCGGATGGAGCCCCGCATCAGTCTCCCTGACAGACTGCTTCTCTCTCTCCCTCTGCCTGCTGCTCTGCTTACTTGTGCTCTCTCTCTATCTCTCTGTCAAATAAATAAATAAAATCTTAAAAAAAAAAAAAAGAAAAAGAAAAGAAAAGAAGAAGCATGAAGAAATGAAGAAGGCCAGAGTCTCACACTGATCCCATGCACTTGGTCTGTCTCTTCTCCCTTGTCAACAGAAAACTGGGTGTTTATTCTGTGGAGAAAACAAAACACAGTCTTTGGACTCGAGGACTCCAGAACTGAGGGTAAGAAATTACCATATTCATTTATTTAACTAGTTACCACTATCAGGAACACATTTATTGATTATCTACTGTATAGCAAGGGCTGTACTGGAAACACTGGCAATAAAAGCAAACAAAAATACTAAGAATTGTCTATCGTCACAAGAAGCTCCTAGTTTGGTGGGAAAGAGAAATCCTGACAGTTCATTGTGAAATAGCAGGTTGAAATCTATGAATGGACAGCACAATGTGTTAGGGTCCATAGAAAGGATACGGATCCCAAACTGAAGGGCCAGAGACCTGATGATCGTTGTCGCTTATGCCCCCTCTAGTCTGCTTTAGAAAACCTGCTCCATGGAGAGCCACCAGAAGGGGCATAGCGACACCCCTTTAGTCATGACTGATTTGCCCAGAAACTTACCTCCCAAGAAATCTTGCCCATCCGCTGATTTAGCCGTGACTGAGGTTGTCTCTGATTTGAGCTGTGAGGTTTTCTGTAGTTGAGAATTTTGCATCAGGCTGAGCTGAAAGAGTAGAAAGAGCAGCTAACCCGTGTGCACGCTGAGTCGTCAGGGGAATCTGCTTTCTCCAAGGGAAGCGGAGTCCGGAGCGAACATGATGGGACCTCTGGATTTTCAGCACCCCAGCCCAGGACTTGAATAGCTCAGCTCTACTTTATATACTATCTTCGGATTTTACCTATTGTTGAGTGCTTAAAGGAATGCCCCTCCTTTTTTGCCTTTAGTTTTGTGTGTGTTTGTGTTTGTGTGTGTATTTGTTTTGTTTTGTTTTTTCTTTTTGCCTCCAGTGGATTTCTTTCCTTAGGTACCAAAAGACTAGAAGCGGGATCATGGGAGACCTCCTGAAGAAAAGGATGCCCCTGCAAATCTTGAAGAACTGGTAAGGGTTAAGTCAGGCTAAGAATCGGGAGAATGGGATCCCAGGATGAAGGAGAAGCCCATACAAACACTCACTGACCTGAGAAAGTGTGGCTCCTTCCAGAAACTGCACCACAAGTAGTTGGGTACCGTGCAGGCAACTGGAGAGAAAGAGACAAGATATGTGCAGTTGGCATCTAGGTGCTGAATGGATAAGGCGACGAAATAAACTCCTGGCCTCATTCATGTCCTCATTTCTGCAACTCAGAGAAGATAAATAAGATGACCAGAAAGTTTGGCAAGGCCATTAAAAGACAATGAGTTGTGGTGTTCTGGTTCCAGGAGAAAAATTTACAGCAGTGTGGTTATATGTAAATATCTCACTTAGAAAATTAATTCAGGGGGAAAAACTTTCAAAATATCTTCTTTTTTTCATGAGCTCTAATAAAATGCATTTTAATAAATTAAATGTAAGATGAATGGAATGGTAATTATTCACAGGTCTCAAACTTTCCATGTGAATCTAAAACAAAATAATTCTGAGTCTTCGCTATCAATTGAGAATTAAAATTAAGATGGATGTTCTTATAACAGAAAAACTAATTACCCAGAAATCTCCATATTTTTGAGATTATCATACTTCTTTATAAAGAAAAATCAAGGTCTTAAACTTGCAGAATTTTTTTAAAAGTTATTTGAGAGAAAGAATGAGAAACAGCATGAGAGGGGAGAGGGTCCAAGGGAGAAGCAGGCTTCCCACTGAGCCAGGACCCCAGTGGGATCCCGGGACTCTGGGATCATAACCTGAGCTGAAGGCAGTCACTTAACCAACTGAGCCACCCAGGTGCCCCTAAATTTATTAAAGCATGCAAATTAAAGTGGAAAAATTTGAATTTTCAGGGAAAAATTATGAATAATTAATTCTTTTACTCCTGGCCATATATTTCTTGATCTTAGAAGTTCTTCTAGAGTTAATAAAACATATACTAAAAATTTAACTATTTTAGGGGAGGGAGCCTGGATGGCTCAGTCAGTTAAGCATTTGCCTTGAGCCCAAATCATGATCTTGGGGTCCTGGCTTGGAGCCCCACATCTTTGGGCTCCCTGCTCAGTGGGGAGCCTGCTTCTCCCTCTCCTTCTGCCCCTCCCCCTACTTTGCTCTCTGGCTCTTTCTCTCTCTATATCAAATAAAATCTTTAAAAAAATTTAACTGTTTTAGTAAAATTAAAATCAAGTTGAAGATACACTTTAATATGCATAACTATTAAATAGAAAAAATACTTTACATATTTTTACATGTGAAGATTTGCCCATCTATTCTTTATTATAATGCATTCACATGCACATACACATATGTTTATCTTTCTGTATCTATACATCCATCCACTACACAACTATAGGAAACAATTCAACAGTAGGAAACAACATATTTGAAGGAACACGTAACTTACAGTTTCTGAAGCCGTAATCAGGTCTTTGATTAACTGAAATACTGAACAAATTTACTTCATCTGGCATGGAAACCAACAATAATAATATTAACTTATTTTATTGCTTGTCACCGTGTACTGATCATGGTACTGGAGACTTACATCATTTATGCTTTTTTTCACCCCTTTTTTATTCATTTATTTATTCATTCACTTATTTATTTATTCACTTAATATTTATTGAATTCCTACCATAAACCAAGTGTTAGTATAGGTTTAGTCTACAAGGGTAAAAGAACATCAATCTTCTGAAGGAGTTTAAGAGTATAATGAAGGTAGATAGATATTAATCAAATAAGTGTTGAGAATTATACTTAAAAATTGTAATACACACTATGATGAAAAGGTACAAGGGGCTAGAAGGTAGATACTAGAGTATCTGAACTAATCTGTGGTAGTGGAAGGATGTGGCCAAAGGAATTCCTGAGAAAATAATGCTCAGACCAAAATTTGAAAGATAAGTAGGGCTTAAAACAGGAAGTGAAAATGAGACCACGGACCCAGATGATTTTGAAACATGCTTGCACTGGTTTTGTAACATCTGTATAGAGGAAGAAATGAAATAAATGGACCACGAGTTGTAAACTGGAGACCTCTCAGGTATCCATCCGTTCTTTATCTACCAATTATATGGGTTCCTTTTTATACGTGAGAATAATTTAAGATTTCAACATCCCCCCAACATTGCCAGAAATAGTTTTGGGATCCAGATGGGGAGACACTGGAATTAACAAGTGAAAAAAAAAAAAAAAACTTGAAAGGGATAATAACAATAATACACCTTGGAAATGTGATTCGAGTATATGCATTTTGAAAATAGGGAGAGAAATAGTAAATTAGATGAAATATACATTTGAAAATTGATTCAAATATGTAATTTGAAAATAAGGGAGTCATATAAATGAGAAAAATTATACATCCAAAAGGAGATTCAAAAAGAAAGCAAGTCACAGAGTGAGGTTGAGAAAAGAAATCCATAAAGATATTTTTTGTTTTGATTTACCTTGAGTTCTGAAGCACTACAAGTAACAAGTGGCCTCTAGGAGGTTGTAAAAAGAAATTAAATGTCCTGTGCTTTTTTTGCCTCCATCACGCTATTTCATAGGAATGAATCCTATTTCATAGGAATGAATGAAATAGCTCCATCAGCTATTTCATAGGAATGAATGCTTGGCAAATTAAAAAAAAAAAAAGGTAATATAAAGATTTATTTTGGGGCGCCTGGGTGGCTCAGTGGGTTAAGCCTCTGCCTTCGGCTCAGGTCATGATCTCAGGGTTCTGGGATCGAGGCCCGCATCGGGCTCTCTGCTCAGCAGGGAGCCTGCTTCCCTCTCTCTCTCTCTGCCTGCCTCTCCATCTACTTGTGATTTCTCTCTGTCAAATAAATAAATAAATAAATAAATAAAAAGATTTATTTTGGCTTTTTTTACACTTTGCTCAGAATAGAAATATTTGAACTTTGGAAGTCGCAAATTGTAAACTGTATCAAAATTTTATTTTAGTAAATGATTACATGTCTTTCAAAATAGGAGGCTGTAGACTCTGTGGGTCACAGTGTTAGGTCTTTGGCAGTTGGCTTCCCAGCTCAAAGAGGAGGCTGCCATGTGAGCAGAATAGGCTGGCCCCCCTCTCCAGCAGTTGCTCTATTGTAAACACAAGTGAAGTAATCCCAAGAAGAGGCAAAAAGGACTTTAAGGATTCACTCAGGCATGCTCTTCTGCTCTCTGGAAGTAAGCCAAGATTGAGATTGTCTAGAAAACAGCTGTTGATGACAGACCCATCTGGTAAGCAGCTGAGACACGAAGTTGCTTTTTCTGAGCAAAGGCTTAAAGCCAATGGGATCTCTAACAGGCATTGATACAAACAACCGTGGGCGCTTTGTAGAGCCTTGTTGCTATGTGACTCTATGACAGGGAGAAAATAAATGATGATAAATAAAAAAAATAATACTTGTGGGGCTGATGGGGTTTAGGGCAGGGTGCCCCAGAATATGCTATTTTGGCATATTATTTGAATTAAAGTTACTAGAGAAATAGCCAGTACAAGAAGAGGGCTCTGACTCTCTTTTCTGTCTCTCTGAAAGCAGGAAATAAATCTCCCAGGTGAAAGACACCTTGCCTGCACCAGGATATAGAGACATCCTTATTGCTAGAGAGCGGGAATTCAAAGCCAAGTAAGCTTTTTGTAAACAAACTGCTTAGTTTCCTCACTAATGAGTACTCAAATCTAAGTTTCCTTGTCCTGCCAGTACTTCACAAATGTATTGTTTCTTTGTCTAAAAGGTATAAAAGCTTCCTTCGTTGGTCACATCTTTGGGTCTCTCATTCTTATGGGGCTCAGTATATACAAAATTCAAGGTGTTTTTCCCCCATTGATTTGTGCTATGTTAATATAAGTATTGGACCAGCCGAAAGAGCCAAGAGGGGTTGGAGGAAACTGTCTGCTCCCTAACAGTCCTTTCACAGTGGGCAGGACACTTATGACAGCTCCAGGGTTATAACTGAAAGATTCTAGGGCCTCTGACTAGCACCAGCAGAAAGTAAGAATTCTTACCACATCTGCCTCCCAGGTCTCTGTCTGCAGGGTTCCATGGAAGCAAAAGTGATGAAATCCCTTTTGCTCTTTTTCTAAATTTAGATTATCAGAAGGAAATATTTGTGGAACTAGTTCCTGAGGTATAGATTTTAGATGAGTGCTGTCATTTTGTATTGATCTTTTCCTTCCAGACATGGCTACGATTTCTTTTTGTACCTATTATAGATTCATCATAAGGAGGAAAAATCAAAGGGCAAAACTCAGGTAGAGACCCTATAAGCCTGTTGTTTGAGCTGGCCTCACAGACTGATGAGTTTACAGTTCTCATCAGACCAATGTCTGTTTATGAAAATGTTGCGGTGGGTCCCCTGTGTAAAAACTGGATGAGACTTTTCCTTTTGTCTTGTTCTATGTCTTGAGCATGTGCTTTTATGACCAATGAGAATATTCTTTCTGGTCTCCACCATCCGGAAGGTGGACTCAGTAGGGTTCACTTTGGTGGTCATTTGAATGGACCAGGTTTCCAAGACACAAAACTACAAACAGCATTCCCCTTTGTCTAGCCATGCCAGCTCTCAGGGGAATTGTCATAACAGGTCCCAGTCCATAAGGGGCTTTTGTCATCTCAACCTTTGCTGTCTGCTAGTGCTAAAAAGTCTCATTTCTATAGCGCCTGCCCAATGTCACAGATTAGCGGGTCTGTGACTGGAGAGGCATCTCATGTTCCAATAAGAGACCAAAAACAGCATTTTCACTGCACCATCCTTATTGCCTATGCAATGAAGTCCTTTGCTTTCTTAAGCTGTCAGGATCTCTGAGGGCTGCATCTCTTGTATTCTCTTATAGGATGCCTCTTGCATTTTTGGTGAAGCCATGAAAAAAGCTTATTGGCTTAAGTCACTCCTTGGATTAGTATAAGAGTCTATTCATCAATGATTAAAAATGGATCCTTTGAGGGGCGCCTGGGTGGCTCAGTGGGTTAAGCTGCTGCCTTCGGCTCAGGTCATGATCCCAGGGTCCTGGGATCGAGCCCCGCATCGGGCTCTCTGCTCAGCAGGGAGCCTGCTTCCTCCTCTCTCTCTGCCTGCCTCTCTGCCTGCTTGTGATCTCTGTCAAATAAATAAATAAAATCTTAAAAAAAAATGGATCCTTTGAATTGGAAAAACTGCTATATTTTAGAGAACCTAATCAATTATCTTCTTGGTACCTATGGAAAGACCAAATTAAAAAGTGAATACAAAAAATATGATGGCTAACCGTAGGGACTCCATTAACAAGATAAAAGAGTAGAAATTAAACTTAAAGTCCACGTCCAACAAAAATTCCCCTTCTTAAAATCTCACCCCATCTCCTCAGACTCTCTTAACTCCTCAAACTCCTCCACTTTCCCCAGAAAATCCCTTAAACCCTCAGCAGCTTGTTTTATCTTCCCTTTCTCTACAAGATTTCCAGAGTACTCCAGCCTAATCTGTAAGCCCAAGGTCTACATGTCACTTATATAAATGCCAAAAGCCATAAATTCAGAAACACCCAGGATGAGCAATAAGGTTCATTTTGTTGGGCTTTAGAACCAGACATTGCCAGCTTCAGGTCTTCCTAAGCAATATCTTTTGTGACTATATCTAAAATGCTCTCCCAACGAATTCATATTCTCTGAACAAGAGAACATAGAAGTCTTTTGATTTCCATCTTAGTTGAAAATTTTTCAACTGACTGAAAAAGACAAATTCAAAATAAAGTGGTAGAGTGGGTAAATCAACTTCTAAGCACTACAATGGCAAAATCTACCCAATTCTTTGAAGATAGCTTATGGAAATACAGATTTTTTTAAAAAGTTAAAATCAATGATTTTTAACATATGCATGGACTCTTCAGAAAAACAAAAGCATGACTCTGTAAGCAATCAGAATCCACTCAGATCCTTTCTTTTTTTTTTTTTATTTTTTTTTAAATTTATTTATTTGACAGAGAGAAACCACAAGTACACTGAGAGGCAGGCAGAGAGAGAGAAGGAAGCAGGCTCCCCGCTGAGCAGAGAGCCCAATGCGGGACTCGATTCCAGGACCCTGAGATCATGACCTGAGCCGAAGGCAGCGGTTTAACCCACTGAGCCACCCAGGCGCCCCCGCTCAGATCCTTTCTTATTTGCCTTCAGACATTTGCAGATATTATAAAGAAACAAAGCTACCGAAAACAAAATTGTTTTGTACTTAAGAAAAAGAAGAGGGATGCCTGGGTGGCTCAGTCAGTTAAGTGCCTGACTTCAGCTTGGGTCATGATCCCAGCGTCCTGGGATGGAGTCCCATGTCAGGCTCCTTGCTCAGTGGGGAGCCTGCTTCTGCCCTCTGCCTGCCTCTCCCCCTGCTTGTGCTCTCTCCCTCTCTCTGACAAATAAATACAATATGGAAAAAAAAAGTTTTCAGTTTTTCACTATTAAATAGTAAAAAAGAGAGAGAGAGAGAGAGAGAGAGAGAAAGGAAAAGGAGGAAAATTTAAAAAGTAATTACTTCAGGTTTCTGGTAATAGACAAATGTATCTCAAAACTCTGAGGAAAAAACTTACATTGTTTCTCTGTTCCTTGAAGTTACAGATCTCATCATGCCTTTAACATGTAAATACAGCCCACTAACACCTGAAACTAAGGAAAGGGGAAAGGGAGGGTGAATGGAGAGGGTTTGGGTAGGGGAGAAAGAGGACTTTAAAAAAATACAAATGCTGAAAAGACATCTTTGCCCAAACGCTAGACCACAGCTTCCTTAAGATTGCTTCCAGTGACAAATAGAAATCTGAAGTCTTCTCCAGGAATAGTAAAAACTTTTAGCTATCTGAATGGATATACTTAACTCCAGCTGTTTATCCATCAGTAAACTAGTAAATTTTATATTGTTATACCTGATTCATGACTAAATGTTTCAGATTAAATCTGTAGGATCTCTATTTAAGTTTGTCTATATGTATGTCTATAGTATGTGCATTACAAATATGATATTTTTCTACCTCTGGATGGCATTGCCAAATTTAATTCATAAAAGAGCTCTGTTTAATTGGCTTAAAATTAAGTGCTAATACATTATTTATAATTCTCAGAAAAAAAGAAGAAAGAAATAACCACACTACTTTTCAAAATCATATGCTCTGGGAAAATATTTGATATTAAAGCAAGTTTAAGTTTGTTGGTTAAATGATTACAGACATGTCTTTATAGAGTTCTCAGCATTCAACATAATGCTTTTATTCTACCTCGGTTTACTAAAAGTTAAGTAAACTCATGTTATCTCTGTTACAATATTTGTCAGCAAGAAAAAAACAAGCCTAAGATACTGGCTAACTGCTTTAATTTCTCAAGAAATTCTCATGAGGAATCTAAGTATGATTGTTAAGAACACATGAGTTAAATAAATGCCAAGTGAAAGGTTTTAAAATGTGAACTTCTCAGCAATGATTGATTGCATTACGAAATGTCTACTCATAGTTTTCTGAATCTACTTGGTAACTTCCAGAACTTCAACCCTTAAGATTTTGCTAAGTTAAATTAAATTATGGGGACTTACTGAGTGTCTAGATCATTTCCAAGTAAGATGAATACTGAAATATTAGTTGCTGAACAAGTCTAAGTTTACTTACTTTTGACTTATTTTTACAAAGGAACTAAAGTGATTTGGGTATATTAGTGAATATGTCTTGTGTTATGCTAAATAAGTTGTGCTATAAGAAAATAAATGCTTCTAGAAATTATGGAATGTATTTATAATTTTGGCAACCTAAGAATACTGATGTATTAGCTCATAATTGATTACTTTTAAATTTTCACTAGAAATTAAGGTTTCTAAGGCTTACAAATTCTACTTAATATAGTTAAGGCTACTAGAAATAAGGGAAATAACTCTGTATGCAAGAAAAGTAGGATATATGTTTTTAGAAATCAAATATACAAGGAATAAAGATGCATTTCTGTTGAGGAGGGGAAAAGAGTAATTTTGTCCTAAAGCAAAGCTGATTATTTCTGAACAGGAACGATAACAAGGGACAAATTAAAATAAACACAGATAGTTGTACAAGGTTTATGAAAAAGGAATCTTGGGGAAAGAATTTTATATGTGATCGAATTAGATATGGTTGAATTAATTTGTTTTAAGGTTTTTTAAAAAATAAGCTTGAATATCAATAGTGTACCTATGTCAAATCAGAACTGAACTTTCTTTCATCTCCTAAACAGACAAATAAGTCCGCTTGGACTATTGGTCTGTTCCTCATAAAAGTTTATGCTCCTCCTAGAGATAATAAAATGTTTTTCTTCACCTCTTAAAGTAATCTGATTAAAAAACAAGAGTTCTATGTTTTCCCAAAACAATTTTCTGTGTTTATCAGGTCTTTGATTACTAAAGAAAACCTAGTCCTCTTGATATTCAAAAAGCTAAGTTTTGCTTAGAACTATGTAAGCTGCTTCTTTTTTTTTTTTTTTTTTTTAGATTTTATTTATTTATTTGAGGTGGGGAGAGAGAGAGAAAAAGAGACAGAGAGAAAGAGCAGAGGGAGGAAGAAGCAGACTCTGTGCTGAGCTGAGTGGAGAGCGCGAAATGAAGTTCTACCACCGGACCCCAGGATTGCACAACCCAAGTTGAAGGCAGACAACCGACTGAACCTCCCAGGCACCCTGAGAACGATGTAACCTTCTATATTTGCCTATGAGGTCTGTAATTGGTTAAATAGATAACTAGGGATTGTTTCACAGTGACCTATGATTCTAAAGCCTTTTGATATTTTTTGACAAACTTCCCCCAAATCAAATTCTAAATAATCTTTTGACCTCAAACTTGGAGAATTTTAAGAGGTCCCTGGGGCATCTCAAAAGATTTTTTCTCTCTTCTTGTAAATGAGAAATGTCCCAAAAGTTAGGCTTATTTAGTACGTTAAATTACATGGGAAGCATTGTCAAATAAGTGATGATAACCTTTCTTAGGTTATATGGTATAAGTGAATGTAAATAATATGAGTGCTCTAAAAATTATAGAAAATTCCTAGAATTCTGATATGTCCTAGTATAATGTTATCAATCATAATTCCAGTTATTATTATCTTAAAATGTTGTGTGTCCAAGGAATAAATAATCTTGTCAAATTCTCTCACCAATTGCATTGTAACGAACTCTCATCAGATATTTAATTATGGCTATTTTAAGTCTTTTTTTTTTAACTTATAGGCTGTTATTGTTTTATTCAGATGCTTTTACAAAAGCTTCCTGCAAATTTGTTTCATCTTCAGAGAAATTTGTGGAAAAGAATCTGACAAATACTCTAGAACACAGTCTACTGATAACTTTTCAGACCCTATCACTGAACTAAATAAGAACTTATAGATGCCTCACTGGGGAAACTGATGGCTTCCTAAAACTTCTGACAAAAGACAGATCAACAAGAATTAATTACATGGGACTGACTGAACTGAGGAGGATGATTATAATTTTTATGATTTTTCCTTTGAAACATTGCTAATTTTTTTAATGTTTTTGTCTTCCAGATCTAAAGAAACCTTTTTGTCTTTTTTTTTTTTTTTTTAGATTTTATTTATTTATTTGACAGACAGAGATCACAAGTAGTCAGAGAGGCAGGCAAAGAGAGAGAGAGAGAGAGAGAGAGGAGGAAGCAGGCTCCCTGCTGAGAGAGAACTGAGCAGAGAACCCAATGTGGGGCTCGATCCCAGGACCCTGAGATCATGACCTGAGCCAAAGGCAGAGGCTTTAACCCACTGAGCCATCCAGGTGCCCCCTTTTTGTCTTTTTCTTAAGCTTCCTAAGATTTAGACCAAAGAGAAAACATTTATCTTTTCTTCTCTACTTGATCCCTCCAAATCTGGCAACTCTCAGTGAACTCTTTTATATGTTTATGGCAATATAATTATTTGCATAAGTTCAATAAAAATCCACATTTCACATACTTTGTCATTGTTTTCATTGCATCATTTCTGTGATGTGCCGAAGATATCCTAAGTACTCATGTGGCCATCTGTTTTGTGGAATCCCAGAGTAGTCACAAGACTTACTAAAAAAAAAATACTTCTTTCTCAGACTTCAACATGTTGGGTAAATCTATCCCCTAAATATATTTACCCACACAACTTCCTCCATTGATTGCAGGTATTATTAGAGGATTCTTGTTTGAAGAGTCGAGATTCTCTTTGGCTGATGAGAAGGGAAAGGGTAGCAGGAAGGAAGGAAAGCACATTACTGAATTGTGCCTGATATCCATCGATCCCCACTGGACTGCACCAAAATATATTTTGTTGAAGGGTCTGCTGCTATTCGTAAAGGTAGTTGAAGAAGTATCATTTTGTGGTGAGAAAAGGCTTTAGAATCAGAATACTTTGGTGGGAGCCCTGGTTTCTCTATTTAATGATTGGAGGACCTAGCCAAGTTACCTAACTTCTTTCTGCTTTGGTTTCCACATTTGAAAAATTGGGATAATACTACTATCTGTTCTGCCCATCTCAGAAAGGCTATTTGAAATACAGTGAAGATCATGGGCATGAAAGCACCTCGTAGGGGCGCCTGGGTGGCTCAGTGGGTTAAGCTTCTGCCTTTGGCTCAGGTCATGATCTCAGGGTCCTGGGATTGAGCCCCGCATCGGGCTCTCTGATCAGTGAGGAGCGTGCTCCCTCCACTCTCTCTCTCTCTGCCTACTTGTGATCTTAAATAAAATCTTAAAAAAAACAAACCACTCTAAGTTTTAAGGGACCATTAGTGTTGGTGCTGATGTTCCTGTTATAATTACTGAGGAGTAGTTGCAAACTGAAGCCAAACCATTTACTCCCAAAGGGTGAATTTGCCATTTTTGGGGTGGTGATTCATTTACCAAAAAATTCCTAGGATTTCATTTTTTAGTTTCAAATTAAGTATTGGTAAGCCTAACTTGTAGATGGTGCATACTTAAAATTAATGCTCATTTTTAATTTCATGCCATGACTACTGAAAAAAAAGGTTCCTTCCCTGATGAAAGCTTTATAAAAGTTTCTAGCCACAGAGGCAAACAGATTTTTTCTTAATTGCTCCAAAGGACAATCTTTCCTGGGTGATAATTGTGTAAATTTGAAGATCTGTGTGAGGATCCAAAGTAAATGTCTAAATATACAGAACTCAATGCAAGAAAATAACCTTTTATTTCAAAATAAAATTTGAGTTTAAAAATAAAAGTCGGTGTACTTTGATAAGATAAACAGACCCACCTTCCCTTTCCCCAACCCTGACTATAATGACCTTCATTCCTAAAGAAATCAATAAGACTTCTTTGTTGCTTACTATAACTTCTTTTTAACCCCATCCTGACCAATTTTTACTCCCTTTACACCTCTTATTCCAAGGTGACATCAGCTTTCAGATAAAAAGCAATATTCAAATATCTTTTCATATGGAAGATTCTGAATGTTCCTTGATGCTTGCCCTACTTTGAATATCCCCTGTGTTCTTCTTTCTAGGGATATATTATTATTGTATGCTATACATAAGATAGTTTGTATATCATACAATAGTTTTGCTGATGTTAAATTACTCTTTGGCTAATAGTAGAAATAAGTATTTGAAAGATATATTATTTTTTAAAGTATTTTGTCTTTCTTTTCTTTTTTATTGAAGTATTTTTGACATATAATATTACATTAGTTTTAGGTGTTCAATGTCGTGATTCAACACTTATACACACTACAAAAATGATCACCATAATAAGTCTAGTTATCATCTGTCACCCTACAGAGTTAATACAATCTGATTGTCCATATTCCCTGGGCTGGACATTCCATTCCCATGATTTTATTTTATAACTAAAAATTTGTACCTCTTGATCCTCTTTACCTATTTTGCCCACCCCCCAACCTCTTCTCCTCTGGCAATCGTCAGTCAGTTCTCTGTATCTGTGAGTCTGGTTTTATTTTATTTTGTTTATTCATTCCTTTTATTTAATAGTTTCCACATCTAAGTGAAACCATATAATATTTGTCTTTCTCTATCTGACTTATTTCACTTAGCATGGTACCCTCTGGATCCATCAATGTTGTCAATAATGGTAAAATTTCGGCAGAGGAAGAGGGAGAGAGAGATTCGTAAGCTGGCTCCACACATGGCTCAATCTCATGACCCTGATATTATGACCTGAGCTGAAATCAAAGTCAGATGCTTAATTCAGGTGCCCCAAGATCTTCTGCCCCTTTTAAAATAAGATTTGTTGTTTTCCTTTGTATTGAATTGCATGAGTTCTTTTTTTTTTTCCCCAAAGGTTTTATTTATTTATTTATTTATTTATTTGACACAGAGAGAGAGAGAGACAGAGATCACAAGCAGGCAGAGAGGCAGGCAGAGGCAGAGAGAATTAGGCTCCCGCTGAGCAAGGAGCCCGATGAAGGGCTCGATCCCAGGACCCTGAGATCATGACCTGAGCTGAAGGCAGCGACTTAACCCACTGAGCCACCCAGGCGCCCCATGAGTTCTTTATAGTTTTTGGATACTAGCTCCTTATCCAATATATGATTTGCAAATATTTTCTCCCATTCAGTAGATTGCCTTTCATTTTGTTGATAGATTCCTTTGCTGTGAAAAGCTTTTTTAGTTTGTTATAGTCCCATTTGTTTAGTGTCACTTTTGTTGCCCTTGTCTGTGGATGAATTGATCACATATGTGTAAGTTTATTTCTGAGCTCTCAATTCTGAAAAACAGCCCTTTGAAATGGTTTTCCTGCATACAGAACAATGTTATAGTGGGAAAGAATTAAGATCATAAAAAATAATCACTTGGCTTGCATAAATTTTCCACCAATATTAGAACCAGTCTGTGCACAAGTTTTAAATTTGGGAATTATATTTTTAAAATTGGGGAACCATGGCTTTATTCCATAAACAGCAGGCAAATTAGAAAGGAAGAAAAAAACATGCTTATCAAATGGAATTAATTCCAGTTGGCTGTTTTTTTAAATCAAATCACCAGAATGACTGCCAGATCTGTTCCTTAGGTGGCATGCTACAGACTCTTAATAGAACCAAAAATAACAGGAGTGTTTATAAAGGTGAACCCCTATAGGGAAGGGAACTAAGAAATTCCAGTGGATCTTTACCCCCAGGACCTCTAGTGAAATCACCCATACTTGAGACTAAAGATCTTCTGTGGGGTATATTAGACTTTCGCTGAGGCATGTGAATTCTGGGGCAGGGGGAGTCGATATTATGATATAATTTTATATTTTAAAAAGCCATATAAAAATTTTTACTCTGGGGGCACCTGGTGACTCAATCAATTAAACATCTGACTCTTCATCTCAGCTCAGATCATGATCTCAAAGTGGTGAAATCAAACCCCACCTCCAGCTCTCTGCTGGTCATGCAACCTGCTTAAGATCCTCTCTCTCCCTCTCCTGCTTCCCCTCCCACCTCTTTCCACTCATGCACACACACACACACACACACACACACACACACACACACTCACTTTCTCTCTCTTAAAAAAAAAATTCTGAAATTTTGAATCGTTTATTATTAACTTGATTTTCCAAGAGGACATGGATTTTGAAACATTGACTTGTATCCAGACTTTTTTCACTTTTTTGCTTTCTGTGGGAATTTGCCCGACTTTTCATGCCAGAACCAAGATCTATACTGAGAGTCGGCATTGAAGAGACCACCAGCTTCCCAGGGTGCAAGAGAGAGACAGAAACCCAGCCTCCACAAACTCCCTGACCCAGGACACAGGATGTTCTACATCTGCCTCCACCCTTCTCCTTCTCAATAAGCCTTCCTGTAGAAATGTAAACCCAATGCCCAAGGGTCCTACATGAAGCTTGAGTTACATGCCTGGACAGTGAGCTGATGGAGCTCTGGATGAGAGTTTGGCTACAAGGAGGGTCGCCATTTCTGACAGAGCAATTTTTCTTCCAAATGAATCTCCTGGGAAAGAAGTAGGATGGAAGGGATGGAGGGAAAACCTGGCCCACATTTATCAGTATGGGCTTACTTAAGCCTTTTGCTAAGTAACAATAGAAAACTACATTGAAATAACAGACTTCATTACTACAACCAGAAAGTATTTTTTCATGATTAATTGCTTCTTAGGTTCCAATTTTTGAAATACAGCTCTGCTGATGAGAATGTGCTAGTAGATCTCCAAAAAAAAAAAAAAAAAAAAAAAGAAAGAAAGAAAGAAAAGAAACAAACAAACAAACAAACAAAAAAGCGTAAACAAAGTTAAAATGCGTAAGCTGGAATTATCAGCAACTATTAACAACATAAATGTTGTGTATTGGTAATTTCTTATGATAAAATAAAGATGGAAGTGTGTTTATCACACAGAGTAACCAATGAGAATTAACAAAAAGACTGATGAATTGGCTGGCTTTCTTGATCAATGGTGATTCCAGCGGCATGAAGACTAAAGATTTTGTGGTCTCCGCAACCTGTAATCAAAAACGGAGCACCTGTTGTACATAGATCCGTATTTCAAGGGCCCCAACGACCTTAGGAAGCTCTAGTCTGAAGGTGGTGGTCATGCCAGTCTATAGCTCATCCATGCGCTCCGTGACATAGACTCTGATTCCAGAAACCAAAGCCTCCAGGTTCCAGCATTCCGCCATTAACCAGCACTGCTGAAATTATCCAATCATTACATTAGGAATGCTTTCATCGGCTTAATGTTTTATCTATCCATAGCAACACTTTAAAAAAAAATTTTTTTTTGTTTATTTGAGAAAGAGTAGGGAGACAAAGAGCGCAAGTGCGGGGAGAGAAAGGAAGAGGGAGTGGGGGAAGCAGACTCCCCGTTGAGCAGGGAGCCTAACTCGGGGCTCAGGGCTAGGACCTGAGATCATGACCTGAGCTGAAGGTGGACGCTTAACTGACTGAGCCACCCACGTACCCGCTATAGTAACACTTTATTTACCAAAATGCAAATATTCTTGAGAGGAATAACAGAATATGATCTATCTAGAGCTTATAGCTCAATGGAGAAAAGTTTCTGAAAACCCAGGAGCTGGTTCTAATAGGAAAGGAAGAGAGAGAGGATGAGGGCGAGGAGCATCTGAAATGACTGTGATAATAAGAGTCACACCAATGGCACTGTGGACTCTGAAATCAGCTCATTCGTTTGCTAGCCTTGTTTTATTGAACCTTACCTCGACAGCATGCACCTTCAGGATAGCTTAGGTTTTGAGGATAAAAGAAAGAAGCAGAAACTAGAGAAAAAGATAAACCAGAATTCCGTATCTAATGAAGCAAGATGGAAGATCTCTTGGTTAGGAGAGGATTAAAGCATCCACAATAAGTGGGTAGGCACATCTGCAGAAGGGTGTTCCAGAAAATAGACATGGAAAAGCTTCAAGATCACGCATGGCCTTGGTATGAACGGATGCTCTGTACTACCAAAGTATTCTGATTGCCCTGGTTTTGGCTGCATCCCAGTGTCCTCTCTGCCACCCTACCCACCTAGGGCTGTCACATCCACTCTCTAACAATTTGTGATGTCCTCCATCCCAGGGATCCTTGGGTTCCTAGGTTGTTCTCAGAGTTCTGTCTTCAGAGAACAGTACTCTTAATCAATATCAGCGACGTGATTGCCCAGAAGTCCTCACCAGAGGTCTAATCTACTTCCAATGTAGAGCTAGCAGGTCAGAAATAGGTTTCATCTCATCAGGCCCATGGAATCCTCTCAGACCCTCAATCTTCCTGCTTTGCTAATTCATGAACTATTTTCATCTCCACTATAACCACTGTCACTGCCATGAAGGCCCCTACACCCATTTCTTATAGACATTCATCTGTTTGTGAGACAAGTATTGGGAGCCTACTACCTGCCTGACACTGGGAACACAGCAATGGTGGGAAGAGCCATGAATCCCAGCCTTCCTGGCCCTTCCAGGTTCCTGGGGCAGGGGAGGGGGGCGTGTGCAGACAACAGGGATAATAAATAAATAAATTATATAGTGTGTCAGAGAGTGCTAACTTCTACAGAGAAGCATAAGTTGGGAGGGGAGGTATTTGGGGGAGGTAGCTGCAATTTTAACCATGGTGGCCAAGGAAGGCCTCCCTGAGAAGATGACATCTAAGTAAAGACAGGAAGGAGGTGATGAACGGCATCTGGGGCAGGAGTCCTGCAGGCAAAGGGAGCTGGAGAGAGCACAGCCCTGAGACCAGAGCCTGTCTGGCCTTCCTGAGGACTGCCACTGGGAGGCCCTGTGGTTGGAGCAAAGCCAGGGAGGGGAGTTGAAAGCCCATGAAGTGAAAAGAGTCAGGAGGCTGTGTCTTGGAGGTAAGAAACAATCCTTGTCTCCAAATCCCACAAAACTGACTACTATTGTGAGACATTCCCCTAGAGAGCTTCTTTTGGGATTTTGTATCTTTTATATCCAAGTGCAGTCAGAGGATTTACTGTCCATATATACATGTTCTGCCCTCTGTTTGGAGCTTCTGACAATTGAAGGCAATATCCTCACATATTTCATGGTTCCTTTGATGGCAATTAGTTTGATAGGTTTTTATCTGGGCCTGTGTTGACTCTCAGTTGCTACAGAGATGCAAATCTGCAGAGATTTTTTTTTTCTGTTGACTTTTCTGCCAATCAATACAAGAGCAGAGGAAGTGCACAGGAGGGTTCACAATCAGGGATCTGGGCATTTCTGAGCCGTGACACTAAGAATACGGAGATAAGGTAATGACCCGCAGAAGGTGGGAGAGGACGTTACCAGTTCTGACGGAGACACACTGGCCTACCCCTGTCGCAAGGTGTCCCCACTGCTGAGATCAGCTCATCATTCTTCTTCCCACTGAATAAATGCCTGCTTTTCAACAAACTATTAGTACTTTGATGGTTAAGACTTGCCATCTTTTGAACTATTTTAAACAATTTTGTATATTTCATAGTACCAGTGTCATTGTAATTTTTTAATGAGAAGAAGTCTTTTTTTTTTTTTTTTTTAAAGCCCAAGATTGAATCCAAGGAAGCATACAGCAGTGAATACAGACGAATTGACTCCGGAATCTAACCCCGCCCTGCATTTTTCATAACCCTAATGATGTTTCACACAAATGTTCTGTATAAAAAGCAATTACTTAGAACTTACTCTGTATCAGACCCTATCTTGAGCACATATTAACTCTTTACATGTATTAACCCATAAAAGTTTTTCTGATATATTCTATTGTTATACCATTTTATAGATTTAAGAAGTTGATGCTGAGAGAGTTAAGAAATCTGCACAGTGTTGCTATGTGTAGCTGCCAAAGGCACCTATTTTCATTTACCAGAAAGAACTGGGAAAATATATTCAAACCTTAAGAAGCGATAAGCAGACTAATACCATTAGATCTGCTTGTGCTGTTTAATACCGTGTATTCCTTGATGGATATTTCTGATGGACGAGGGATATACTCCTTTTAGGGTCTTTAGGTAGAGATCAGGAATGTCATAGGAAACCTTGGCTTATTCAGATCTTACAGGCTCACCAATCGGCCTGAAAACATGGTAAAAATAGATGTTGATACATTATCTCACTTTTCCTATATCTGAGTCCAGTTTCAACTGAGGAAGTCAGAATTATGTGTATAGGGAAAAATCATGGAAATAATCTAACTGAACACTGTCCATTCTGCTGGAGCTCATGCACGTTGCTACTCTGTGACTTAGTCGTCATTTCCTTATCTCAGGGTTAAGAAATGCAGAAATATCTCCAGGAAATAAATTAACTAGGAAGTACATGAAGAGTCTTGGCCCTCCCTCTTTTTAACCATATCAGACAGGGGAGTAATGACACTAAGACTCAAGAAGAGCTCCCCACTGGGAACACTGATGAACCCAAGGACACATCGTTTACTGTCCTTGAGGTCAGGTCACTCAAAAGCATACAGAGTGCCAAGTGTCTCAAAATCCAAAGTCCCCATGGTTTTTGCATTAAGGTCTTCCACCCACTGCCCCCCCAAAATTTCCCTTGTTCTCATTTCATTGCCATCAACTTAAATCCATAACATTGACATATAGTGAGTCTCTCTTTATAAGCTTGTACCATTCTAGAAAAGTTCTAATTTACACTCTTGTGCAATTTTTATAAAACTCATTAATGCTGTTTCTTGGGGCATATCGTCATTTCACACATGCCATCTCACTCGAAGAGCACCATCCATGCATATAAATTTGTATTTTAAATTTACATATTTACATATATTTAATATACATATACTATTTTATAAGCCACATTAACAGTCACATGAGGCACATGTCATGATGCCTCAAACTTTTTGAAATGTCACATTTAAGAAGAATATAATTTCTGATAAAATCATTTTTTAGTCCTGAATTAAAGTGGGTGGATATTTATGATAAAACAGCATGGAAATAACATTTGAAAAATTCCAAAAAATTTTTTTCTTATCTCTCAATATTTTCAAATCAACATTCCTCTTCTAAACTTAAAAAAAATCCAAATAAAATCAATGTATTTAATAAATATGTATTGAGTAGTTGACATGTGCCTTGAGCCCCTACCACCTGACAGAAACCTTTGCTGGGTGATGGAAACACAATGAAGAAATGAGCACCACAAAGATGACCCTTGCCCTCATGGAGTTTAGTGTCTAACGGTGGTGCTAATTACACCAAGGAATATAACTATAAGCAAATAAAGACGAGGGCAAGATATTTAGGACTTACCAATAATTCAAATCATTTTATGATAAATCATTTTATCAATAAACTACATGAGGATGCATAGCAATTGTTTGGGATGTATCCAACTGGTTGCCCAGCAACAGCACTTAAAAATCCAATCAGTACATAAACTTCAATATGGCAGAAGTAAGCTCTGTATCTTGTCCCCAGACTTTCTGTTTGAGTTGGTATCCTATTTACCCTTTCAGTTGCTTAGGACAAAACCTTGGTATCATCTTGACTATTCCTTCTCCTTCAATTTCTTTTATCCAATCCTTCAGCAAATCTATGGTTCTAACATCAAATTCCATATGGAATCTGACCACCACTGATCTCACTGAGGTCTGGATTAGCCAAATAGAAGTGATACTGAATCTTGCCTGGAATTTTACAAATACCCCCAAATGGCCTCTCTTCTACATTGTCCCTGGAGACAGAGAAACATAGGAGATGTAGTGTCACTTGAGGCTTAAGGGTAAGTCACTCTTCTGCTCAAAATGTTCCAGTCAACACTACCCACCCATTAAATGCACAACCCTACAGGGGCCATTTTCCCTCTGACCTCACCTTCTGCTCCCTTGCCCCTCACTCCCTTACTCTACCGTCCTGGCCTCTCGCTGATTCCCCAAATGGCCAAGAACATTCCCCTTCTAGAGCCTTTGATCCCCCTGTTCCTCCTGCATGGAATGCTTCTCCTCATAGATCTCATGGCTCACTTACTCCCTCACCTCCTTCAACTCTTTGCGTGAATGACATCTTTCTAATGAAGAAGCAGAATATTAGTGTGGTCCTGTCTCAGCTGCAAAGCAGGGTATTAATGCTGTTTTATTTTAGCTGTCCTGATACATATTTTCTTGCTGGGGACATTGGCCCTGACTAACTGCCCAACTAACTCCTAACAGTCTTCGCAGCTGAAAGACACAATTATCTAACACCAAGTTTCTATAGTCAGAAACACCTAAGGACAACAAAATGGACCCATTAATACTATACAAAGTTATAAAACCAGAATAGACAGGTTCATTTCTTGTGGCAAGTAGTGTAATATTGACAAATGACCGAAAGAAACAGGAATAAAAATGTATTCAATTTTGCTTTTTGGTTAACTTTTGTGAAGAAAAGACTTTAGACCAAGAATGGTGGAACAAGCATTATCATTAACAAACATTATTTATAAAATAAAATATTTGAGATATGTGAAGCAGTGAGAGAAAGGGATGCTACTCTGAACAATTTATCCCCACAAATTAAAGTAGTAGGCTCTTAAAATTTCTAAGCCATTTCTAGTTACTTTTAAGAAGCAAACTGGAAAATATTTGCTGAGCGACAGATGAGAGCAGAGCCGCTATAACTACAATTTCCTAAAGTAAATCACACAAGCCGTAGCTTACCTTTAAAACATGTATGTCCAGGTACTGGCACAAAAACAGACACATAGATCAATGTAACAGAATAGAGAGCCCAAAAATAGACCCTCAACTCTATGGTCAACTAATCTTCAACAAAGCAGGGAAGAATGTCCAATGGAAAAAGACAGTCTCTTTAATAAATGGTGCTGGGAAAATTGGATAGCCACATGCAGAAAAATGAAATTGGACCATTTCCTTACACCACACACAAAAATAGACTCAAAATGGATTAAGCACCTCAAGTGAGAAAGGAATCCATCAAAATTCTTGAGGAAAACAGGCAGCAACCTCTTTGACCTTAGCCTCAGCAACTCCTTCCTAGGAACATCGCCAAAGACAAGGAAAGCAAGGGCAAAATTGAACTATTGGGACTTCATCAAGATCAAAAGCTTTTGCACAGCCAAGGAAACAGTTAAAAAAACCAAAAGATAACTGACAGAATGGGAAAGATATTTGCAAATGACGTATTAGATAAAGGGCTATTATCCAAAATCTATAAAGAGCTTAGCAAACTCAACACCCAAAGAACAGATAATCCAATCAAGAAATGGGCAGAGGACATGAACAGACATTTCTGTGAAGAAGACATCCAGATGGCCAACAGACACATGAAAAAGTGCTCCACATCACTCGGCATCAGGGAAATACAAATCAAAACCGCAATGAGATACCACCTCACACCAGTCAGAACAACTAAAATTAACAAGTCAGGAAAGGACAGATGCTGTCAAGGATAGGAGAAAGGGGAACTGTCCTACACTGTTGGTGGGAATGCAAGCTGGTGCAACCACTCTGGAAAACAGCATGGAGGTTCCTCAAAAAGTTGAAAATAGAGCTACCCTATGACCCAGCAATTGCACTATTGGGTATTTACCCTAAAGATACAAACGTAGTGATCCAAAGGGGCATGTGCACCCAAATGTTTATAGCAGCAATGTCCACAATAGCCAAACTCTGGAAAGAATGTAGATGTCCATCAACAGATGAATGGATCAAGAAGATGTGGTATACAATGAAATACTATGCAGCTGTCAAAAGAAATGAAATCTTGCCATTTGCAATGACATGGATGGAACTAGAGGGTATCATGCTTAGCGAAATAAGTCAATTGGAGAAGGACAACTATCGTATGATCTCCCTGATATGAGGAAATGGAGATGCAATGTGGGGGTGGTGAGGGGTAGGAAAATAATAAATAAAACAAGATGGGATCGGGAGGGAGACAAACCATAAGAGACTCTTAATCTCACAAAACAAACTGAGAGTTGCCGGGGGAGGAAGGTAGGGAGAGGGTGGTGGAGTTATGGACATTGGGGAGGGTATGTGCTATGGTGAGTTCTGTGAAGTGTGTAAACCTGGCAGTTCACAGACCTGTACCCCTGGGGCTAATAATACATCATATGTTTATTAAAAAATTTAAAAATTTAAAAAAATGTATGTCCAATTAAGTAAGGAAAGTGTTAAGGTCTAGGCAGGAGCAATAAAAAGGCCCCTCCCTCCCCTGACTTGGCTCACGCAGGGGGCTAGAGACCAGGCTCACAGAAATCCCAGATGTGGAGAAATGCTGAGGCATACAGAATCAGAGATAAGGGAACATAACAAGACTAACGAGATCACCCCATTTGTCCTAAATGTCAGAGACCAGATATCTCTATGACAGTTACAGCTGGACCCCTGAAAGTTATCAAACGTCAAAGAGAAAGTAAACATGGTACTATCAACAGTAGAGACATCAAGAAGATTTCTGTTCCCTGGTATGTTCTCCATAAAAGACTGCCAGTGGCAACCCATTTGGGACCTTCTCAGTCTAGAGAGCTTTTCTCTTTTATTTCTGTTCCCTTCTTCACTTAATAAGCTTTCACTCCACTTCACCCTTTCGTGTCTGCAAGATGCATTCTTGGACTCTGTGAGACCAGAACCCCACAACCCTGTGCCCCAAGGGAATAACAGGAGCCAATTAATTCATGAAGCACAGATTCATTCATTTATTCAAAAGTCACTGAATGCTCACCACATGCCAGGCATTCAGGAAATGTCTCCTGAATTAAAAAAAATCCCCACCCTCATGGAAAATAACACCATGAATTTTTGTGTTTCTTCCTTGGTTTGTTTTTGGTAACCAGGGAATCAAGGCAATGCCAGAGTCAGAGCACCTCTGGATCTCCAGAAAGCATCTGACAAAGCCTTTCATGGGCCCCTCACAGCCGATTGCATGGTGGGTCCCTGAGCGATGAACAGTGAGCAGAGTAGGACACTCTGAAAACTTGTTACAGATCAATATCCCCTTGAGGGTACTCAGAAGGTGACATGGGTCTGATCTGAGTGAGAAGTCCTGTTCAGAGAGGCTAGAAAGGCCACTCCCCTCAGTGGAGCTCACCTCACCTGGAGGAAGGAGTTCAGTTTCATGCACCACAATGGAAAGGAATATCGTTAAACCAAGGATGACACAAGTATGTTGAGGACATGCACAGACTGTCATGTGAGGAGCTAAGGAAGAGAAACACACACACACACACACACACACACACACACACACACACACCGGTGTTTGCCCTGAGAGAAAAGAAAATTTGGGGGATACATAACAGCGACCTCTATTCTAGAAAGGGTGCTACAGGGTGGATGAAATCTAGGAAAAGACTGAACATCTTTGAGTCAGACCCTTCTCTGGGGCATTAGCTCATTTTGTTAGGCATTAGTCAGGACATTAGTCAGGACCACGGTCCCCAACAAGAAAATATAGAGTCAGGACAGCTAAGATCAAACAGCACTGACATCCTGTTTTTGCAGATTAGATAGGAGCACACTAATACTCTGCTTTGCAGCCCTTGCAGAAATAACTTCTATAAAACGTCCTAAAATAAGACAATCAACCACAAAGCATTTGTCACTACCATGGGCAGGGGGCAGTTAAGGGGTGGCTCAGTGGGTTAAAGCCTCTGCCTTCGGCTCAGGTCATGATTCCAGGGTCCTGGAATCGAGCCCCGCATCAGGCTTTCTGCTTGGTGGGGAGCTGCTTCCCTTCCTCTCTCTCTGCCTGCCTCTCTGACTACTTGTGATTTCTGTCTGTCAAATAAATAATAAATAATAAATAAAATCTTTAAAACAGAAAAAAAAAAAAAAAAGCCTTAAGGCCCCAGATGTATTTTGACCATCAGCACAGAGATAGTAACATCTTAAGTAGATATGATACGTGACCAAAGCCCTGACTGGCACGATTCAGCACACCCTGATTGCTGAAGAGTCCCGCAAAAGAGCTCATAAAACCCCCTAAACTGAGAAACCCCATGCCCTCTGAGGGCAACCCTCTCTGGCCTCCCTTCCTCTCCAGGAGCTTCACTCCGTAAACTCCGCTCTGCTTCCCACCAGTCTTTGTCTGGCCTACCTCTTCATTCTTCTAAGCAGCAGGACCAAGAACCGCGGGCACTAAGGGGACACAAAACCTGTAACAATTTAACCCTCACCTTTAGCTTTAAAGAGCCTGATCCCTGATGGACACAAGCATCTAACATCTCTCCCGGAGCAGAGGTAGAACATTGAAAGGCATCCCTTCTGGTAGCCAGTCCCACCTTCCCAGGGTCTGAATGAGGGCTTTGGTATTATTAGCTGATTGTCATTGTTTGTAGAAGTTCCAAGCAGTTAACATCTGGGACCATTCAGAAAGGGGAAAAAAGTATTTGACCTTGCTGGGGGGGCGGGAGGGGGGCGCGAATGTTTAACTAAGTGATAGAGGTGGAGGAACCATTCCAGGAATCATAAGTGACTTTGCAATCTGAAAGGACACGGGGAGTGCAGCCGGAAAGGCCACAGCAGCCTAATTCCATAGAAAATCCCACGGGGCACGTAGGGGCCTGCGCAGACACAGCAGTTGGCTGCCTTCCTAAACGGGACATGGGACCTTTAGAAGTGTCTACTTGGAAAAGGAGAGAAACTGGTATACCTGGGTGGGAGAGTCCGCTGGACCTCTGCACTTCAACAAGCATTTCTGAATCAGGCTTCTATTCCTTTAAGAACCAGGCTTACCTTCAGATTCATTTTGGCTTATGGAGGCCCTCCTTACCCACTATGCTCACAAAGAAAGGAATCCTTTCAGGGAGACTTCAGAAAATATATGAAAAGGGTCTTTGAAAGCTGTCGCAGTTTGAAACTGACTTTCAATGAGCTACTGCTGACTGCTGTGATCGGGTTAAAGTAGATTCGGTGGTTTTTCTTTATTTTTAGTATTTAACAGTACATTTTTTTCCTACTCTTCTCCAATAACCTACATATTCTGAGCCTCCCAATGATCCCTTTACAAGGAAACTGACAGCACAAGGAGAAGCGTTCATTTTCCCCGGTAATGTTCCCGGCAGATTTCTGCACTGACGGCAGACCACGCTTAATGGGCATACATCTATAAGCATAACTTTAGGCACTATTCAAGAAAACGGACTTTTTCCTACTTTTTACTGAAGTAGCCGCCTAGATGATTCTGGGTGGGTGGTGATCACATCCCCAGTGTGGCCCATTCTTTTCATAAACTCCTCTTCTGTCCTTCCTCAGCACCTCTCAAACCAGAAGCAGAGCCATCCTTAGCTCCCCAAACTGTTCTGTGCTTGTGTTAACTCTTATTAAATATTTACTACACGCCAAGCATTGAGAGTGTGAAAGGCAAAGTAAAATAGAGTCACTTAAGTCAAGGAACATTTTTTTTTTTTTTTTTTTAAGTCAAGGAACTTTAAAATGGATCCAGGAGTCCATTAAAAAGTGGGCTGTGTCTGCCTTTAGCTCAGGTCATGATCCCAGTCTCCTGGGATCGAGCCCCGTGTCTGGCTCAGTGGGGAGCCTGCTTCCTCCTCTCTCTCTGCCTGCCTCTCTGCCTACTTGTGATCTCTGTCTGTCAAATAAATAAATAAATAATCTTTTAAAAAAAAAAAAAAGTGGGCTGTGAGCACGTCTTCACCAGATGGAACCATGAACTTTTCACCCGGGCCAAACCACAAATACTCCAAGGACTCCGCTTGAACACCTGCAGGTTGCTACAGGAAGGGACTTTTGCTTAGTGATAGCCTTAGCAACCACTTATGTTTAGCTCAGATGAGTTTTGTCGCCAACCCAATCAAACTTCTTTGTAAACAATGTATAGGAGTCTTTCCTTTTTTGCTTTTGCTTGACTTTCGCTCCCTAATTGGGACACTATGACCCTGAATTGTAATTCTTTGATCCCAGATTAATGGTTTTGCTTCATTATTGCCTCCCAACAATTTTAGGTGGACTGAGAACACAATGCAATTTAATTGGCACAGGATCCACTCGAATGGGTACGATTTGTATTCCTGCTTTACAAAGACAAAGGCTGAAGCTCGTACCTTCTGCTTAAACAATTGGCTGGTAAGTGGTGACTCAGGCTCAGAACCCTGTTCCTTCAGGCTGCACTGAAACACTTCTTCTACCCAGTTCCTTCCACCTGGGATGGGTCCCTAAGTGCCTACATTTAATCAAAAGTGTCAAAGGATAATCCCAAGTAGGAAGTGAGTTAGCGGGACCGGAATCTCTGGCCACTGGAAACGAAAAGGAGCAGGAAACAATAGTGGGCGTTAGGTGTGATATTTCTTATTCTGGCTTGTTCACCCCCAGCCGTGCAACAGCCTCAGCCTGGAAGAAGAGGTCAAGACTGGCCACATAAGCACAGAGGGGAGAATCTAATGCTTTATTGCTCTTTTTCTATTTCTACCTTTTCAGACTTGTGGGCCTTGGAAATCCATCAGAAAAGCCTGAGAACAGCCTTAGGAGAACTGTTGGCAACACCCCTAGGAGTTGTTAGCCAAAAGCTTCAACCTCCCCTCCTCATCACTGAGAGAGAGAGAGAGAGACAGGGATGAGAGAGACCTGTCTGTTGGGAGTAGTTCAAAGATATTCTTTCCACCAAGAGAATTAGTTTAACAAAAAGGAGCCATTGTGGTTTAGAGAGCTCACCATTGATTACTAGGTCAAGATAAGGATTATTCTCTCCTTTTTCCCTCGGAGACCTTAGATAGTAAAGTACTTTTGACCTTGGGCAATAGAGATTTCTCTGTCCCCATTGAGACTAATGTGGGGAGGAGGGAAGAAGTCAACATCCATTGTACCACTTCTCTGTGCTCCTGTGTACACCGTCAGCCTTCACTCAACCCACAGTCCTGTGGCCCTCACAGCGGAATCAGGACAAAAACATAACATTCCTAAGACCAGCAATGGCCGTAAAGGGGTCAGAACACGCCACCCTGAGCTATGCTGCTTTGGCATATGGACTGAGCTGAAGGCACTTGACACACAGGAGGTGCAGGAAGCTCCCCCCCTCCCCCTTTCTACCTGAAAGCATATCATAAAATTTGCCATGAGAAGGATGTCTTCCCTGCACCAGGAAGAGAACATTCTTATCACCAGCGATGAATGTACAAGCCAACTGACTAAAATAATTCTTATCTTCCATTAGTTTCTTCCATATATTTTCTCATCACTGCCTCACAGTTTACTGCCCTGAGCCCAAACTCCTTTGTCTTCTCACATCCCCACAATTTATCATTCATTGTTTAAAAAAATAATCTAAGCTTCGGGACCTAATGGTTTCTTTTGGACACCATTTTCATTTTTAAAGACTCACGTGTACAGATAAAAATATTAAGTAAGATTTGTATGCTGTTCTCCTGTTGATCTATCTTCTGTCAGCTTATTTCTTAGACCCTGCCACAGAACGCAGGAAGGTGGCAGAAAGTTTCCCCTTCCTGAGAGCCCTCTTGGAAAGCATGGAAACTCATTTTTCCAAATAACTTGATGACAAAACTAGGCAAACTGGTGAAATGCCTCTTCAAAATACTTTTCCTCCTTTTTTGTTCTCAAACATGCTATTCACAACCACTGAACAAAGTCTAGAAAATACAAACAAAAAGAAAATGAGTAAATCAAAACAACTCAAATACCACTGTGCAGAGGTAATTACCATTAATACTTCAGTGCAGATTCTCCCAAGCTTCTTCTGTTTGAGTTAAAACATACACTCCCTCATATACACGACATCATTCGTACATTTTTGAGTACTTGCCCACCGTTATCTCCAAATCAATCACCAGAGCTGAACCAGCATGTTTGTTAAGGTTTCCAAGACACTGTCCTCCAGAAAGATAGTATCCAGCAACATTTTTGGAACCCACTGTTCCCCTAAAGCCCTTAGCACACCAAATCACCAGGCTCCAAGGATAATGCCAGAAGAGGGAAGAGAGAGTTTTACTATTCAGCCAGGAGGCCCCTCCCCTGGGGCTCTTAGACTTCACTAAGATAATGTAAATGATTGTCGTTCTGTTGCCCCATCCCAAACATGTAAAATGAGACAGCAGCTGAGTCAAATTGGTATCCCAGAACATTGGAGAGTCCCAGGGCCTTTGGAGAGGGCGTTGTGATGATGTGCAAAGTTGTCAAGAAAACAGAGCAAAAGTCAGCCTTGGGTGTAAGGGGCTCCTCTGCAGCAGCTGGTAAAAGCTGCTGTGTCAGAGGAGCAGAACTTACTTATTAATCCAATATTACATAGCACTTACTAGGCACCAGCCACTCTAAGTGCTTCATCCTGTATGAAGGCAAATAGCACCTTTAGCCTCATTTTTTATATGGAGGTTAAGTAACTTCTTGGGATTAGTTCTAGAGTATGTGTGTCTAACCACAGAGCAATGTTGTCCATCAGGGAATGTCCTTGATCAAACGAAGAGCTTCCCCATCCTCTCCCACATATATAGCATAGTAAATGCTCATTTTTTCCAATCAAGCAGAAAGCACCATTTAATTGGTATTGGAAAAGTAAAAACAATTAAAATGGAAATTTGTGCACAAAAAGCTACGTAATACCTAAAATAACTAGAATGATTTTATTAGATCATCTTTTTTTTTTTTAAGATTTTATTTATTTATTTGACAGAGAGAAAGATCACAAGTAGACAGAGAGGCAAGCAGAGAGGCAGGCAGAGAGAGGGGGAGAGAGAGGGGGAAGCAGGTTCCCTGATGAGCAGAGACCCTGATGCGAGGCTCGATCCCAGGACCCTGAGATCATGACCTGAACCAAAGGCAGAGGCTTAACCCACTGAGCCACCCAGGTGCCCCTAGAATGATTTTAGATAGTAACATGCTCCCTGCCCCTGATTTAGCCCTGGTTTCATCTGTCATTCATTAATTTTAACTTCTTCTTTTCTGGGGCAGAGTCCATTTTTTTCCTTAATAAATCAAAATTGGACTATTTAAGGCTGTATTTTTCCAAAACCCTGTGACATATCTCATCTTATTGATGAGAAGGTATCCAGGCTTAGAAAGGCTAAGGGATTTATTTGTGGTAACGGGGGCAGATCATGAACACACCTTCCAACTATTTCCCCACTCCATCCTGTGTCCTGCCCTCTGTAATCCTGTAACGGGCTTTGAAACCAAGTGAAAATGTGAAGACGTGTGCGATATGTTAACAGACATAGGTAGTTAGATAAACAAATAAATATCTAGACACACGCACAACCATAATATTTCATGTATCTTGAATTCAACCATCTGGTGAATTCACCTCCTAGAACTCAAAATCACCTAATCATTTTACCTGTGCATGCACGGATGGATGGATAGAGTATGTACGGGTTTGCTCACTTCTGGTCCTCTTCCCCCTGCATACCTCACAGAATGGGTTTTTTTCTTTCTTTTTTTTTTTTAAATCTTAGTAAGTATACTCTTTAATCCCCATCCCCTATTTTATCTATCACCATACTCACCTTTCTTCTCATAACCATCAGTTTACTCTCTATATTTAAAAGTCTATTTTTTGGTTTGTCTTTCTCTTTTTTCCCCTTTGCTTGTTTCATTTCTTAAATTCCACATAAGAGTGAGATCATATGGTGTTTGTCTTTCTCTGACTTATTTTTCCTAGCATTATACTCTCTTGCTCTATCCGTGTTATTGCAAATGGCAAGATATTATTTTTTATGGCTGAATAATATCTATATACCTATATATCTATATCTATATGTAAATCTGTATCTATCTATATCTATATATCCATAGTTTGGCTATTGTAAATAATACGACAATAAACAGAGAGGTGCATGTATCCCTCTGAATTAATGTATTTATATTTTGGGGTAAATAAGCAGTAGGGCAATTACTAGATCATAAGGTAGTTCTATTTTTGATTTTTTGAGGAACCCCCATGCTCTTTGTCACAAGGACTGTCCTGGTTTGCATTCCTGGTGACAGCACATGAGCGTTCCTTTTTCTCCACATCCTCATCAACACTTATTGTTTCTTGTGTTTTTTATCTTAGCCCTTTTGACAGGTATGGGTGACCACAGAACTGATTCTTAAATTCCACAGGTCAAGCCCTCCGGCTCTTTTCTCTCTGCAGTTGACAGAGAAAACTAAGGCCATCTTTCACTTAGGCATTCATTTGCCCACTCATATGTGTGAAACTGCCCTGGGACCTTCTACGCAACTTATAAAAACACCCTCGGTCTCTTCCAACATAAACAAACACACAAACACACACACACCCAGGCATGCCTGCCTACACATGCACACTCACGTGTGTACCCATGAACACACTATGTCCTGCAGTCTTGAATTCCCTCTGGTTTCGAGAGTTTATCGATAAGATGTCAAATTCTCCTTTCATTCATTAAATATTCTATTACTTCAAGCAAACTACACGTCCCTATATACTACTTACCTAGGTTTGACAAATCTTAACATTTTAACATCAAATCTTAACATTGAACTTTATGTTTCTCTTTTACTGAAGGAATACAGCATTATCAATACTACGGGGCTCACCCACGCTTCTCCTTGACCCCTTCTCTTTCTCTTCCTCATTGAAGGCAACCACTAACATGACTATATCCTATCGAGGGTGCACATTTTATTATTGATACATGCATTAATTAACACTATTTAATCTTTTGTATTCTTAAAATTTCCTTTAAAGGCAATGCTGTAGAACCATTCTGCTTTGGAAATGTATCCGCAGTGATACATGTATTCATAGTTGGTTGTAATTGCATTTTAGTACTGTGCTACCATATGTAATTGCATTTCAGTACTGTGCTACCATATGTACATTCGCAATTTATTCATGCTGTTGCCTCTTCATGAATATGTAAGTTATTTCTAATTTTTTCTTAATTATAAAGTATCATCTCCTGCTCCTTCATGGAAATGAAGATACTGGCCCCAAAGCTCGTAACCTCCCCCGAGACCGCTACGGACCCAGTTTACTTGCTCCCTACCCCAGTGTTGAGATATTCTTTGGTGTATGGGCCCTGGGGGTATCTCTTATTTTTTGCAAATTTAGCTACACATTTAAAGCCTGTTTGTCATATTTTATCCAGCATATTAGGTGTGACTTAGCAAGGGTGCTTTCTGGTTAGCAGTTCCTTCTCATTACCTAAAAGGGGAAAGCCACTCTTTTCTTATCTAAACTTTCCTTTTCATCAGTGTCATCACATTCTATTGCTTCTCTCTCTTTTTTCCCCTCTTCCCATTTCTTGTCCTTTGGATAACAGAATTATCATAAGGTTTGTCTTATGTGAGAAGATGACTCTTCTCACTCTAATGTAATCATTTTCACAAACCTAACTGACCCCTGTGTACTGATGACTCACAAATCAGGGACCCAGAATTCTCCAACTAGAATCTCCCTGACTTTCAGATCTGTATGTCCAATTACTTCCTGTTTATTTTCACCTGAAGGGGCCACTGGCATATTAAATTCAGTACTTCCAAAACTTAACTCCTTCCTCTCCCCAAATCGTCTCTGTTTTTTATCTCTAAGAGACAGACAATGTCATCCACCCGAGCCATAAAACTTAGTCACTCTCAACTCCTCCCTTTTCCTCAAATCTTGGTTTCCTACATCCCACCAGAATCATTAACCACCAAATCCACTCACGTCCACCTCCTTTCTCCTCTACTCCGCCCTCCACTTTTTCTTTCCTCTTTTTTTTTTTTTTTTTTTTTTGCCTTTCTGGGCCTTTGTCATCTCTCTTTGAGCACTCATAAGAGCCATTTATTCCTGCCCTTGTGTTTTCCAGCTAGGGTTGTCAAATTTAGCAAATAAAAATACAGAATGGCCAGTTAAATTCGAATTTCAGGTGAACAACAAATACTATTTTGGTGTAAATATTTCCAAAATATGGATGGGAACCAGAATTTATCTGGTAGTCCAACAAACACATCTTTAACATTGCTGTCAAAGTGAGCAAAAACTTTTACCGTGGTATTTCTGGCCTGATGTCATCAATGTTTCCTTGTTGCCCACAGACCATCTTTGGACAAATCTTGACCTGGCACACAAAACCTTCCATGACTGGGCTACTCTATAAGTCTCCAATTTTCCTTACATCTCTCCCTCATAGACTGTGTTCCAGGCACGCTAGGTCTTCTCCTGAAATACATGGAGCTCTTTTCTGTCTTGGAACATACAGGCCCATCCACCTGAATCACTGTTTCCCAGTCTCTCATTTTTCAGAACTTAGCTAACTGTTACTTTTTCAGATAGCAGTGCCTGGTTACTCTTTATCTCATTCTTCCCCCTCCTCTTCTTCCTCTTCTTCTTCTCCCTCTTCACCTCCTCCTCCACTTCCTCCTCCTCCTTCTTTTTAAGATTTTATATTTATTTATTTGTCCGAGAGAGAAAGTGAGCACAAGCAGGGGGAGTGGCAGGCAGAGGGAGAAGCAGGCTCCCCACCAAGCAAGGAGCCCGATGTGAGACTTAACCCCAGGACCCTGGGATCCTGACCTGAGCCGAAGCCAGACGCTTAACCCTGACTGAGCCATCCAGGCATCCCTCCTCATCTCATTGTTGTTACTTTTCTTTTTTTTTTTTTTTTTTAAGATTTTATTTATTTATTTGACAGACAGAGATCACAAGTAGGCAGAGTGGCAGGCAAAGAGAGAGGAGGGGAAGCGGGCTCCCTGCTGAGCAGAGAGCCCAACACGGAGCTCGATCCCAGGACCCTGGGATCATGACCTGAGCCAAAGGCAGAGGCTTTAACCCACTGAGCCACCCAGGTGCCCCAAATTGTTTCTTTTCTTAATAACACTTTCACAATCTGAGAGTAAGTATCTTGTTTATTTGCTCATCAGTTTATTATCTAACTTTTCATTAGATCAAAAACTTAACTTGTTCACCACTGTACTTCCAAGGCTTAGTAGAGCTCCTAATACATGGTTGGCACCCAATTAAATATTTATAGAACAAATAAACAAATGAATAGGTGAATGAATGAATCAATGAATGAACAAGCAAGTGAAAAAAATGAATGACTAGTTAAGCCCTCTAGCCATGAGTTCCTTTTGAGTCTTTGCTTATGACCTATGCTTCATGCCCTATCTTAGTTTGGATTGCCATAACAAAACACCCTAGAGTGAGTGGTTTAAACAATATATATTAATATTTCCATATTCTGGAGGCTAGAAGTTAAAGATCAAGGTGTTAGCATGGCCAGTTTCTGGTGAGGACTCTTTTTATGGCTTATAGAGTGTTGTCTTCTCACTGAATCCTCTCACAGTAGAGAGAGAGATAAGCAAGCTCTCTAGAATCTCTTCTTATAAAGGCACAAATCCCATCATAAAGGTCCCACCCTCAAGACCTCATCTAAATCTAGTATCTTCCAAAGGCCCCAACTCCAAATACCATCTCGTGGGGTTAAGGGCTATAATATCTGATTTTGGGGAGACATGATTCTGTCCACAGCATGCTGCAAGCATAGTGCCCATTCTTCCCTTCTGTGTGCTCAAGAATCACCATCTCTATACAGAGATTCCAGGTGAAATAAATCACTCCTTCCTTTGAACCTCACCAACATCCTATGTACCTGTTGTACTTTATTGTAACTGCTTCCCTCTCTGAGACTGTAAGTTCCCTGAGAGCTGTACCAACACTTCAATGTACCATGTCTGGCATAATGTCTGGTACTATATTCCCAAATTTCAATACAACTCAACAAATATTCATTAACTGCATAGATAATTGGATGAATGAACAGTAGCATCTAGGAAGGCAGTGTAAATAACTCGGGTTGGGATAGCCGATATTCATACTATAAAGCTCATAAAAAACTGCTCATACAAAATATGTTTTTGGACTCTCAAAGTCTATTTATAGTTAGTTTTCATGGTATTCATTAATTTGGTTACATGATTTTCAAGTCAACTTGCATTAGTTTGCTGGGGTAGCCATAACAAAGTACCACAGAGTGGGGAGCTTTAACAATAGAAACTTATTTTCTCACAGTTTTAGAGATTAGAAATTCTAGATAAGGTGTTGGCAGGATTGGCTACTTCTGGGGGCACTGAGGGAGGGATCTGTTTCAGACTCTCTTCTTGGCTTATACATCCTCCCTGTGTCTTCACATCCTCTTTCCTCTGTATGTTTCTATGTCCATATTTTCTCTTCTTCTAAGGACTATAGTCATTTGGATTAAGCCTACCCTAATGACCTCATCTTAACTTGATCACACTTGCAAAGGCTCTATTTCCAAGTAGAGTCACATTCTGAAGTACTGGGGGTTAGAACTGCAACATATAAATTTGGGGGGCAACATAATTCCGCCCATAACACAATCTCTGTAATGTGAACGAGAAAAGTGGCAGGCAGTGCTGGTCTAAGCAGTCACATATCTTCAGAGAAAGAAGTGACAACCAATCACCTGAAACCAAAAGACAGAACATGGTGGACAGGGGGTAGGTAAGGAGCAGCAGTGGAAAACACATCGAAAAGTAAGCACAACCTATATTTAAACTATATTTAAAACAAATATTAAACTATTAAGCTATATTAAAACAAAAACAAACAAACAAACAAACAAAAAAAAAACAAAAGAAAAGAAAGGTTGGCCGAAAGGCAGAGTTATTGCTGTTCAGGATAATAAGAGTCTGTAGGACAATATCTGGTTCTGTATAGAACTTAAAGGGGCAGGAAGAGCTGTAATATATTTTATAAAGTGGTCTTTCAAGCACAGTTACATTGTTTTAAATAGTGCTTCTTAAATGTAAACCTCCAGCCACATAAAAAGTTTCATTATTCAGCCCTCCCGTGATCCCAGTGGTTCCTAATAATAACTCCCAACTCCAGGTGAATCACCATAGATCATAGAGTAGAAGTGAGATAACAAAATATCAAGTAGTTCCCAAAAATGGGTTAAGATACAGGAATATGCATTCAGATGAGAAACATCATGTGTAAAAGAAGACACTTTCTATCATTTAATTCTTATGCTTGCTCTTAATTTCTCCTTTGCCACCCACCTTCTGGAGGATCCTGGAAGAATGAATCACCATGTGTGAAGGAAACTCAGGAGTATTGGTTTCTTGGAAGTCTGACAGGTGACTCATATTTCATAGATTTTGTCTTAAACAATTTCATTTGGAAAAAAGCTTTCACATTTCCCAAATTTACAGTATGTCTGTTAAAAAATTTAAATATAAAATAAATATAGATAAAATAATACCTAGCTTGTTAAAGCTGGGAAGTATTGTATACTTTCTGTAGTATAAGATAGTCTCATTTCATTATGTTGTCTTCTACACTAATGATTTTAACCATAACTACAATCAATAATTGTATTAATTAAAGTAATGCTAATTGCTTTGGCAAGTACATGACCAAAATTATGTTTCTGTTCAAACACCGCCGCCTTGAATATTTTACTGGAGACAACTCAGCTCTGTCTTTAGTGATTCTAGCACTTCTATATTTGAAAATAAGTCAAGTATGAGGATACTTTCTATTATATTTGAATCAATAGAGAGTGAACTCTGTACATTGGATATTCCTGAATTCTTTCTTCTCTAAATTAGAAGGTTTAGTTTTGGTCTGGATTTCTCTATATTTCTGAAATCTCCTGGTAGAATTTTTCAACTTAGGCCAGTGTCTGGACTGAAGTAACAGTGGAGCTTACCAATTTAACGCATCACATGCCATAAATAGAGTGTTTTTATAGCACTTCTATTTCTTTAAACAGCCAAGTATATTCACAAAAATGAGATAGCATTGATCTCCTGGTATATAAAGAGGTTTAATGAAATACTGTACGTAGAGCATTTAGCACAGTACTATCATCTGCAGGAAACAGCAAATATTCAATGTACAGAATATGACCTTATACAAGTAGCACTTAGAAGGATATGTATCCAGATGTCAGCCGTGATCTGCCCTGCTTGTTCCTATTTTGAGTGTTATTTCTTTTTCCTATCTGTATTTCTCTGTTATAAAAGCATTTACAGCTTTGTAACAAGATTAAGAAGTGATTTTTTTTCATTTTTAAGATAATATTTTAAATTCAGTGCAGATATTTATTTATTAATTTTTCTACATCAGAAATTCCCCCATTGATTGGTTAGTCCAAACAAACCATTTGCAAAATGGGTCTTATTTCTCCATTAAGAGTCATGTGTTTAAATTTTTGTTAGTGGCATAAAGATACAATTGTAAGCATATATGAAAGGAAATGTTTTCTGGCCTATGAAAGCAGTCATCTTTTTCCTTCATGAGGCTATATTTGGAAGAAAAGTATTAACACCAGATAACCTGATAATCATAATAGCATTTCCAATTAAGATGAGCTGAATCACTGCCTGAAAGTCGAAATAACCAGATGTGCCTGAAATTCTGTGATGGCTCCCATTCTCATCCTGTGTCTACTCTGAAACAAAACTCAGTTTTTTGCTACATCCTCAAAATAAACCCAACACTACAATGCATTCATAAGTAATACCAATTTTACTGGTGATTTCTAAGGGAAATGAGGAAAATAAATTACATCACGTATTGCCAAGAAAAGCTCAAGGGAAGTTAGTCTTCACTCTTTGTTCCCACATTCCCTTTCCTTACCTGCCAATCAAAAACTTCTGTTGTCTTAACATTCAACTCCAGCCTTTGGCTTGAATTCTTGATTATCAGAAAGAAACCCAAGCGGGTGACGAGGAACGCCCTCCACAGACTATAGCCATCACCACCACAGTCAAAAAACAGATCAATAGTGTTAGTGAAGTCTCCCCCGGGGGGGTTTCATGCTCCATCCCAAGCACTTTATCAAAATATTTACCCACCAAAGCCGGTGTGTGTGTGTGTGTGCGTGTGTGTGTGTGTGTGTGTTGGAAGTAGTCGTGAAATTCTGCAGGCAAGAGAATATTGTTTCCACCAGGTAAATAAATATGGAATATTGTCATAGATCCATAAACAGAGTATGAAAGTGACAAGGATCCTTTCAGTTTTGCTCCTGGCCTGTCTTTGCCCCCCAGCTTTGGCTTCTGATGAGAATGAGCTGGCCAACCCAGAGCTCCTGGTGCTGGGATGAGGACTCTTTGAAGGTAAGTTCCCTCTGTGTTGGGAGCTTTCTGGATGCCCTTTCAGAAAGAACATAGCAGTGGCTTCTGAGGACACATGGAGCCTCCCAGGGCAATTACTTTTTAAGAAAACTTTTTTAAAACCTAAAAAAAAAAAAAAAAATTCTCTATAGTTTTATATAACACACTTGACTGATTAACATGAATTTTAATTTGACATTTACCCAGCAAACTTCTACTCCGATAGTCATGTGTCCTGTTGGAATACAAAGCTATCTATAACATAAGAGTAAGAAATCTTACCTTGATAACTGTCATGAATCCAAATTCAAGCCTTTTTCCAACTATTGACGCCATCACTCAGCAGCCATTTACTAATTGCCTAGTTACTGTTTCCAAGTATGTGGGCTTTGGCTTGTAAAGTCACAGTAGGAAAAGAGGAAAACTCAGCCTACAAAGTTTCCATCAAATAAGTCTAAACTCCAGACATGTCTTGAGTCACTCTGACTCTACTTGGTTATTGAAATTATATGGAAACTTTTTCTACCCATTGGCACCACTAAAACCTCCAGACAACTGGTTTCTAGCCTTATGGTACACTGTGCTGTTTTTCCCTAATTGCTTTTTGAAATGTAAGAGAGTCTAATTCTTCCACTTTCTTCCTTGCTGTTTTAAGGTTTCCAAACTTACGCTTGCATATTATCTAAGCTATTCTTATTTTGAAGTAAAGATGACTATAATTTTAGGTTTTAATGTTTCTCTTCTTCATTTGGTGTTGCTTCTCAAAATCAAAGTCACCTGCCATTCTAAGGTGGCCACATTTCATGGTTGTCTCAGACATCCCTGATGAACACAGCTTTCCCGCAGTGATCTGGGAATGGAAGTGCATTTTCTCTGCCTGGCCCCAGGCTGTCCTTTGATGGCTCCTTCCCCATTATCAGCATCTTGCCCTCCAAGTTTTACCTAGAGATCTCAGGCAACAATCATCTCTACAGATCCCCCCCAAAATACAATTCAAAATAAAGCCCATAGATTTAGGATGAATTTAACAAATCTTTGGTAGGAACAGTTCAGATTTTAAACGGAAAACACTTCGGGGCATACTTTTCAGAGGGGGACATCATACTAGAAGAGAACAGTACTCTAAATTCTCTGAATTTCACTTGCTACACCTGTACCTACTCTCAGGAGTGTGAAGAGAAGTGAGATGGTGTAAGTAGAAATAAGTAGTATTGTGTAAATTCATGTAAAAAGTTGTGAGATCTATATGGCCGATAGACTAGTTAACAGTATTACACAATGACATTTCCTGATTTTGATATTTTACTACAGTCATGTGAGATGTTATCACTGGGGAAAGCTGGGTGAAGGATATACTGGACTCATTGTTCTAATTTTTCAACTTCCTGTGAATCTCTAATTATTTCAAAATCACTTTGAAAAAGGGTGATAAATTTAAAGTCTTCCTAGAAAGGAACTAGGCGCTAAAGTAATAATACTAAAATTATACCTTACCTGCCTCATTTTCAGTTATATTTTATGTCCCGAAGTGCAATACGTATGATTTTAAAGTAACTAATAACTGGGAAACCTCGGTGGCTCAGTGGGTTGAGCGAGCTTGACTCTTGGTTTCGGCTTAGGGCGTGATATCATGGGTCCTGAGATGGAGTCCCAGGGCCCGCTCTGTGCTCAGCGGGGAATCTGCTTGAAGATTTGCTCCCTCTGCCCCTCCTCCAACTCCTCTGTCTCTCTCTATCAAATCAACCAATCCATCTTTAAAGTAACCAATAACTACTCCCTCGATACAATTCATTCAACAAGAAGCATCTTCAATCCTAAAAAAAAAATTTTTGAAAACCATTAATGTGGTTTTTCTCTTTTGCCTGTTTTGAGCACAAGTATTCATCCTGACTTGCCCAAAGATGGAAGAGAGTAAAGTGAGGGAAATCAATTATGTTTTTTTCATTCATTCACAAATATCAAATGAAACACTGAGGTTCTGATGTTCAAAAATAGGACTTTTCCCAGAGACCAGGGTCTTTCACCACAGATTATTATTTGGGGAAATGAGCACCTACATTCCTTGATCTCCCCTTCAACACACTCAGGAACTGACCTGACTGCCAAGACACAGAGTTTTCAGTGCAGGGGATCCAAAAGAAGGAGGGAAGGTTGCTCTTTATTGATCTCATCAGACTGTGGAAAGAAGGAGAAAACAGAAAGTGGTGACAGTCAGATGTACATATCAGTTTTTACATCGCTGGTCTACTAACCAAATGTGTTAGGTTCATGATGAAATAGCTTTCAAAGGTACAGGGCAGGTGGCCAGGTACTGTGGCCCCAGGGAGGAAGCTGCCCACATAAGGCAACAGGGTACAGTCACCGAGACAGGGAGGAAAGGAAGTTCCTGAAGCTCACTTTCCTGAGCCGCTCAGTTTCCCTGTGGCATGGATCCTGGTTTAGAGTCAGCTTGTGTGGGAAAGGAAATCCCACATTAGGGGGTGGGATTGGATTTCCAGGCCAACTAGATGGAGAAGATGTGGTAAGAGACTCAGAGGCTGAAGTGTCTAAGCCAAATGGAAGGACCTCGAGCTCAGCACTGCTAGAGTTCAACACTGGGGACCAGTAGGGCAATTCCACGGCAAGGCAGAGAGGAAGGTCCGTCTCAGCGCAGAAGATGTCAGCCAGAGCACACTCAAGGACGATGGGAAGCCAGGGTTCTCCCCCCCATAAGACCACAAGGCCACCAAGTCCACCTATCTTTTGTTTAAACCTGGACATCATCCAAGAGAGGAAAAGAGAATGAAATATTTTCATCCTAGAGTATCCCAACACCACCCCAAAAGATTGCTTTTACATTATAAGGTCACACAAAGCTTTAAACAGGATGAGGCTCGGGTTCAAGTTTTTTCCCTGTCAGTCAGCAGATGGTGACTTCTCTGCACAATGAATTAGAGCATAGTGAGTTATGAGTTAGATATTTTTTAGTTTGCTATATGCCTTGTCAACAACAGGCACTCTGCAGGGTATCTGGGAAGCTAAAGAAAAGAAGGAAGACTAAAGCTGAGCAGAATTTGTTCTCACTGGGATTTAACTATAGGGAGGACAAATCACATTATTGCATCTTTATGTGTAAGGTTTCTCTTAAGCATAGCTTAGTACAGCCAAAGTGGTTAACGCTTTCCTAACAAGTATAAATGGGGGCTGACAGTTTTGCTTAGCATGTAACAAGCCCCTTAATCAGACAGCCTGATCCTGTATCAGTTGCTGGTACAAAGATGCACGAGATAAGATTTCTACTCACAACTTGCTCACAAGCATATAAGTAAATAATTGTGATATCATGAATGCTGGGGCTCAAGTTACTTTTAAGAGCAATGATGCCAACAGAAGTTCGGAAGAGAACAAAGATCCATCAGCCAGCCTTTCACCCAGACTCCAGTCAGTCATGTTATTGAATCACTAATATGTCTTGTAATAGCACCCTCCATAATGGTTCAAAGAATTACATTTTAAAATGTGCTGAGTTGTATATTTTCAAAAAAAAAAAAAAAAAGTGTTATTTTCCTGCAAGCTAATATTTAAGACTGGATTAAGTTCTTTCACATGGGGGTCTATAGTCCCAGGGTAATTTTCAGAACAAGTAACAGAGTATAGTAACGGCAGTTTTCTCTTTTCTAAGCATGTTTCATGTGTTAGCTCACTTCATCTTTACAGCAGGTATTAAACTGCCCAGTTTTAGCAACAAAAATGAACCGCACAGAGTTCGGGCCGTATGCTACAGGGGCCCCGCCTTTTAACTGGCGAGCTGTTCTTCCCGTTCCCTGTCCTTTCTCCAAAGCACTTGGCAGGCCCTCCCGTGTACAACTTGTTTTACAAATTGGCTCCATTGCTCCACATTTACTAAGGATATTCTTCAGAACACTAGCACTTTACGCACAGGTTGCTGGCCACCTTTTGTTTTAGTTACAAAGTTTTGTTTCTGTTGTTGTTTTCTCTTTTACTGAAAAAAAAAAAAATCCTTGGAGCCTTTGATCTCTTAATGAGCACGTATAGACTTCCAAAGGACATGATCGTGTTTAATGCTTCCCAAACATATAGACCATCTGGTAATAGATTAAACCTTTAAATCAGGTTTCTCCAGAGATATAGAATTAATAAGATACACATACCAATACACACACACGAATACACACACACATATGTACCCACACATTATATATTATATATATATAATAAGATTTATTTTAAGAAACTGGCTCACATGGGGCACCTGGGTGGCTGAGCCGGTTAAGTGTCTGACTCTTGATTTCAGCTTAGGTCATAATTCGGGGTCATGCGATTGAGCCCTGGATTGGCCTTGCTACCGGGTGGGGAGCCTACTTAAGATTCTCTCTCTCCCTCCCCCTCTGCCCCCAGTCCCTTTCCTCTTCCCTTTCCTCCCCTCCCCAAGCTCTCTCTCTGTCTTAAAAAAAAAAAAAAAGAAAGAAAAAAAAAGAAAAAGAAAAACTGGCTCATGCAGTTAAGGAAGCTAGAGAATCCAAAATCTGCAGAGTGTTTCTGGAAACCCAGGGAGGAGCAAGTTTGCAAAGAACTAATGTTGTAGATGAAGTCTGAAGACAGTCTTTTGGAGAATTCCCTCTTGCTTGGAGAAGTTTCTGTTTCTGTCAAGCCTTCAACTGATTGGGTGAGGCCCACCCACATTACAGAGGGCAATGTGCTTTTCTCAAAGTCCACCTACGTAATGCAAATGTTATCCATAAACACCTACACAGAAACATCCAGAATAGATCCAGCCATGTTAACACATACAGTGAGACATCATACCTGAGTAGGATTCCACAGATGTTACCTTAGAAAACCCTGCCTCAGCTAGATTATCAGCTAGAAGGCAAGACCTGAGTTTTGAGATTCTTGTATCCTTCAATATCATGATTAATTAATAGTAATAGATTTTAATTATGGTAAAAATGGAATAAGCAGTGAACTTGGAGCAAAAACAAAAACAAAAACAAAACAAAAAAAACATGGAGTCCAATCCTGGATTAGCATTCTAGTAAATTTGAGGTCTTGAGTAAGTAATTTCAACTCCATTCTTACCAGGTTTGTTATATGTGAATGGGGAACAATCACAACTGTGTCAAAAGATTGTGGAATCAAATAGCAAGACAGGTGAAAGTGTGTGGTGCTTTTTTATGAATTAGAAAGTGCTTCACGAAGCAAACAATTATAGCTCAGGACAAAAGACTATATCAAAATATGGCAAAGCCAAAGCACATCTCTGAAAATCAAAACATTCCATCTTATTTCAGTGTCACCAAAGCAGGGAAGGGGTTAAACGATGTGAAATCGTCAATGTTTAGCAGTTTTTTAAATTGAACGGCAATTTCTTAAGGCTCATCCTGATACCATAATAGGAATAGAGTATAAAATGCAGAGTTATGCTTGGGGTGATTGCTAACAGACTTGTTATTGCAAACTAGAACTTGATACACCGTATTCATTATTGTCTCTGCCTATAAGGAGATTTTACCCTGGAACAATGTGACTTAGAGTACCTGGTAAACACAAAAAAAAGAAAAAAAAAAAAAAACTCGATCACTTTTTTTAGTTGGTTGCAACTTTAAAAATAATTTCCTTTATCTTCTTTCTTCTTCTTCTTTTTTTTTTTTTTTTGGTAAGGTGGATCCCAAGAAATGGTGAAGAGAGGTTGTGGAGGACAAGAAAGTTTTACTAACAGCCACACTGGATTCCTACAGCTCCTCGAGCACACCAGTCATGTGCCTTTGTAACTTCCCCCATGAATCTGCCTGGTTAACACCTTATCTCATTCAAGTCTGATTATATCTCAGCTTCTCAAGGAAGGGTACCCTGACCACCCTATTTTATGTTTCTAGCAACCTGCCACCACAACCTATTTTCTTGATGCTTTTTCCTCTGATTTACTTTTTCTGTTTTTTCTTTTCTAGCACATATCACTTTTTCACACATACAGTTTAATTTTCTTATCTGTTGTATCTATTATTTCTTGTCTTCTTTGCTAGAATATAAGTTTCTCAAGGTCAAGGGTCTTTGTCAAGTTTGTTCATTGATTATATAAAGCCCCGGGAACAGTGCCTGGAACATAGGAACTCAATAAATGTTGGTTGAATTAATAGATTTAATGAGAAGATCTTGAATAGGAAAAGGTAGTTGGTTCCAGATTCAGAAGAACAGTCAAGAGAGGAAGGTATTTAGTATCAAAGTAATCCATTAAAATTTGATTTTAAATTTCTTTTTTTAAATTTTGAAAAAATTTGCTTAACTGCCATAAGAGGCGGAGTTTGGAATCTGAGGGGATTCTTGATGAAATCTCTGTAGCTTATTTTCTGAGATGAGATCCACAGAAATCTGGCAGAAACTCATGAAACTACCGCCAAGGCCAGTTGATCTGAGCCACTGTGGTCAATCCATTTCCGTTTTTTGTTTTTTGTTTCTTCCCCTTTCCAATATCCCAGAGCAACAGGATAAACTATGCCATTGGGTCTTCTTCTCTCCCCTTAAATTCCTTATGTGGCCATAACTTATAAAAGTATTCTTGGACTTACCCAATGGATAGGGATTGTAATAAAAGCAGGCCAAATTTAAAGATCAGGGCAACCACTAACCATGATGGGGGATGCTATTCATGTGACTAACTCCTTCTGGCAGGAAATAGAGGAGTCAAACCTGCAAATCCCAGCGCAAAGAACAACCTGACACAATCCACAGATCTGAGTCACTGAGGCTATGCCTAAACCCAAGTGAAGCAGAAGCAATTGCTTGGTTAGTTCAAAATGAATGCTTTTTATTTCCTTAGGAGACTAACAAACCTCCTAAGCACCACATTAAATAGACAAGACACTTGTAATCATTAGGCAAATGTTCTTAGTTTCGAGAAACGTAAGAACTTTTTTATATCTTTGCTCATCCCTTGGAGACATAGAACATTATTCTTTAATTGAGTATGCCTTAAAAGAGGAACTAAATAACCTCTCCAGGTGTCTTCTAGATCCACACATCTTTAATTTATCCATGGACAAACATAATATTGTAGGAGAATTGAAGGAGCGTAGCTCTAAGTCTTGGTCCTGCCTTATTAGTCATCATCCAGCTGCCTTTATACGGTGGATCTGGGAGGCACAGTTGTACGAATTCACTGTCACTGGAAGACTGAGGTTTGTTCCTGTCTGGAAGTTTGTTCAAGCGTGAGTCCACTGATTGAGGCAGTGATTGTGGTCTGCCAAGGGTGCTGTGTAAAAAGGAAGTCGTTTCTTCCAACAGTCTTGTTTGTGTTTTCCAAACTGTTTCAGTTTATGTTCTGTTTCCATTCCCATGCTCAGCCCTCCCAAAGTAAACAGATGACAAGTTGTGGTGGTGGGATAGTGGTGAGGCAGGGGTGGGGATGGAGGTGGAGGAAGGAAGAGATGTCCCCAGGGCAAGAGGATTTTCAAAGAACCCAAATGTAATTTGGAAATAAACTCAAGTGCCAAAAACCAGATGGGATTTATAGCCTTGAGATCAACCCAATCTGCAGGCACAAATACAGACTCCTAGAAATTCCATTTACTTATTCTAAAATGACCAAACACTCCAAGACATTCTTATACCAAACTCCAGCTAAACTGGTGGCGGAAGATCAATCTTGGACATAGCAGTAGGTATACTTCTTTCTTCCATTCATCCCACCCATCCACTTCTGCTGGTCCAGAAAACTCATTTTTTTCTCAGACTTTCTAGAAGAAAAGACCATGAACTCCCTTAATTCCAACCATGGCACTACAAATTCTGAAAGTTTAAAAAAAAAAAAAAAAAAAAAAGGAAAGAATAGGAAAAAAAAAGAAACAAATGCATTGAGAAAATAAACTTCCAGAATTTTAACTCATTCTGAAAAATAAGACAACATTTAGAATTTTCTTTCTTTCCAAGTCTACTCCCAAGACCTTAGCTGACCTCACGTGGATTAGAAAGTTCTCTTTCTGCAAATGAAACTAATTGTAAACCTTGATTCAGTAGCACTGGAACTGACAAAAATCTCCCTTTAACGTACCTGTCTACCAAAATACATACAACTAAAAATAGCAGTAACATGTGGTTCCTCTGTTTAAAGGCAAATAATTCTATTGTATTATTATAACTCACATAGAAAGCACTTGTCAAAAATTATTTGATCATGTATTTCTACGTTAGCAGAATAAAAAGAAAAGACAATTACATAATGTGAGATGACATAGTTCTTTTGTCCAAAAGTAAAAAAATAACTATATAGTTATAGTTATACAATTTATATAGTGTTACAATGAGCAAGTGTTACTTTCATGATTCAGAAAGCATAAATTATTTCCATTTTGGTGGGGGAGAACTATATCTCATTAAATGTAGATTTTGAATATACCAATTTAGAAATCAAAGTTGTGTCAATATAGTACATTTGGTTTTAGAAAATAAAACTACCAAATATATGTCTGTCCACCTCCAGGAATTTTCCCAAAGGATCTACTTCCAAAAAATTGCATGTGCATAAGATTATTCATTGGTGTATATTTATAACTACAAAATATTGGAAAAATCTAAGAGCTCTTACATAGGAGATTGGTTTAATAAACTGTGGTAGCCCACAAATTTGATACGTAGATGAAACAGACCAATTCTTTGAAAGACAAAATCTGCTAAAACCCACACAAGAAGAAATGGATGATCTGACTAGATGATATCTATTTTAAAAATTGAATCAATAGTTAATGACCCTTTAAAACATCAAGCACCAGGCCTAGATAGCTCACTGGTAAATTCTACTTAAAGAAGCGTTATACCAATTCTATTATAAGTAATAGAGAATCTCTATAGAAGCACTTAACATACTTCCAAACTCATTTCATGAGAATAACATTACCCTAATACCAAAACTAGATAAAGACATTATAAGAAAAGAAAGGTAAAGACCAATATCTCATATTCACAGAGATTCAAACACCCCCAACAAAATATTAGCAAATTGAATCCAACAATGTATGAAAATAATTATACTCTATGACCAAGTGGGATTTATCCCAGGTATGCAAGGCTAGTTAAACATTTGGAAAACAATTAATGTAATCCATCACACCAAAAGGCTAAAAAAGGAAATATTAATAATCATGTCAATAAATAGATATTAATAGAAAAAAGAACTGGAAGAGACTAGGAAAAAAGCATTTGACAAAATCCAATTTATGATGAATAACTCTCAGTAAACTAGAAACAAAGAAGAACCTCCTAAACTTGGTAAAGAATATCTACAGAAAAGCTACCACTAACATCATACATAATGGTGAGAAACTCAAAACTTCCCCACTAAGGTCAAGTACAAGGCAACAATGTCCCCTCTCCCCTTTCTTTTCCAACAGCACACTGGAAGTTCTACCTAATGTAATAAGGCAGGAAAAAGAAATCAAGTGTATACAAATTGGGAAGGAAGAAATAAAACTGTGTTGGTTCCCAGATGCTTTGATTGGCTACGTAGAACATCCAAGAGAATTAACAAAACAACTCTTGGGAACTAATAAGTGATTACAGTAAAGTTGCAAGAGACAAGATTAATTTGCAAAAGTCAATCACTTTTGGAGGGCAGGGGCAGCAAAGCAAAGCTTATTGAGCAATAAACAAAGTGATAGGACAAAGATTCCAAGGAGGGAAGGGACCAGAAAGAGTTGCCGCTAGAGTTTTCTACGTCTAGTGGTTTTTATTGGCTTGTTGGCAGACTCTTTTAAACTGATTAACTCTCCTTGAGCCTGTCATCCAATCAGATTTTTGTCACCTGGTCTATCATATGGGAACGGGCGGAGGGCTTCCTCCAGGGTGGTGTAAAATCCCTTTGAGGGTGGTTTCCTCTTAGGGCAGGGGGTGGCCTCTTGTCCCTGCCTGACTCCCTTCCAAGTTTCCTTCATCATTCGCCATTCTGAAGAAGTAACCCTAACTGCTCTTAAGGAAGAAGGGCGACAATCAATAGTAGCTACTTCCTGCTGGTCAGAGGTCAGCATTCCTCTCATCCAGATCCAACAAGTGGTCCCCTGTACATATCTGGTTTGACTTCCACATGAGGCTCAATATGAATTACCACCATTTGGAGTTTGATGACCATATTTATTGATTAGTTGTCCTTAATGATAATGGATATCCCAGACAAGCCACCATAAATGTTGCAGGACTTTTTTCCCCATTGGTGCCTGCAGTTCTTGGTCACAGCACTTCAAAGAATGAAGAGGTAGACCAGAAAGAGTGGTGGGCAGCAAAGCAAGGTTTATTGAGCAATAGCAAAGTGATAGTACAAAGCTCCCAAGGAGGGAGGGGACTCAAAGGGGTTGCCCTCAATCACTTTTCTTTATGCCTCCAAAGAACAAGTGAAACTTGAAATTAGAAACACAATACCACTTACATTAGCAACCCCCAAAATGACATACTTAAGTATAAATCTAACAAAATATGTACAAATCTAAATAAGGAAAACTATAAAAGTGGGGGACAAAACAAAGAATTAAATAAAGGAGAGATATTCCATGTTCATGAATAGGAGGATTCAATACTATTAGGATACTAGTTCTTCTACTTGTTCTATAGATTCAGTGCAATCTCAGTCAAAATCTCAGAAAATCTCTTATGGATATCAACAAACTGATTCTAAGTTTATAGAGAAGCAAAAGACTCAGAATAGCCAGTATGATATTGAAAGAGAAGAACAAAGTTGGAGGTTTGTTGCTATCTAACTTCAAGACTTATTATAAAGCTGAAGTAATTAAGACAGAGTGGTATTGGTGAAAGAATGGATCAATAAAACAGAACAAAGAGCCCAGAAATAGAACCACATAAATATATTCAGCTGATCTTTGAAAAAGGAGAAAAGGCAATACAATGGGCAAAGATAGTCTTTTCAATAAATAGTCCTGGAACAAGTGGACATCCACATGCAAAAAATGAATCTACACAGACCTTATGCTCTTTGCAAAAGACTAACTCAAAATAGATCATTTACCTAAAAATGTAAAACTATAAAACTCTTTGAAGATAACATAGGAGAAAATTTAGATGATCTTGAATTTGGTGATGACTTAGATACAACACCAAAGTCACAATCCATAAAAGAATTGATTAATAAGCTGGACTTCACTATTGCTCTACAAAAGACAGCACCAAGAGAATTAGAAAACAGGCCACAGACTAGGGGAAAATATTTGCAAAAGATACATCTGGTAAAGGACACTTATTCAAAACATACAAAGAACCCTTAAAACTCAACAATAAGAAAACAATCTGATAAAAACATGGGTTGAAGACCTTACCAGACATTACACCAAAGAACATAGCATAAGCATGTGAAGGTTCTCCACATCATATATAATCTGAGAAATACAAATTGAAATAATAGTGAGATACCACTACACACCTATTGAAATGGCCAAAATCCAGAACAGTGGACAACACCAAATGCTAGTAAGGATGGGGAGCAACAGGAACTTTCCTTTTTGTTGTGGGAATGCAAAATGGTAGAGCCACTTTGGAAGACAGTTTGGCAGTTTCTTACAAAACTAAAGATGGGCGCCTGGGTGGCTCAGTGAGTTAAGTGTCAGTGTCAGGCTCAGGTCATGATCTCAGGATCCTGGGATCAAGCCCTGTGTTGAGCTCCCCATTCGATGGGGAGTCTGCTTCTCCCTCTCCCTCTGCTTCCCACTTTCATGCTCTATCTCTCTCAAATAAATAAATAAATACAGTCTTAAAAAAAAAACACTAAACATAGTCTTACCGTATGATCCAACAATAATGCTCTTTGGTATTTACCCAAAGGAACTGAAAACTCAGGCCCACACAAAAACCTATATACAGAGGTTATAGCAGTTTTATTCATAATTGCCCAAGCTGAAAAGCAACCACACTATCTTTCAGTAGGTGAATGAGTAGACTCAGTATATCTAGGCAATGGACTCATGGTTTTTTGTACACATAGTTGTAAATATGAGTAGAGACACAAATAGAGAGATCCTAGACAGGAAGATGTAGATAGAGATTGTACTTTTGTTGACTAAAGGGACATAGATTCCAGAAGTAATTATAGCACCAGTGCCCGCTAAATGGAATCAGGGCTCCTTGGAGAAATGGTTGATTTTAGAGTTAGTACAGAGAAAGTATAAGATGAGCCTAAACATTTTTTTATATCAGAAAGTAAGAAAGTGTCCTAAAAATGATGAGGATATGTCAGAAGACTCGAGTGTACTTAGAAGAGCTCCCATAGGCAAAATCTGGGGCAATCTGAGTACCAAAATAAGTAACAATTATAGTGTATTTTAATTAATTGGAACAAAAAGCATTAGTGAGTTTATACAAATAACAAATAATGAACAAATAAACACATAACGGAAAACTTTTTCTTACAGTAAAATTCTAATAAATGTAGGAAGAGTAATGGCAGTTTAAAAAAATCACCTTTTTGCAACTATCACAGTTATCATAAAAATTTAATCAGCAAGATTTATTAATGTAGGTAGGGGCACTTGGGTGGTTCAGTCAGTTAAGCATCTGCCTTTGGCTCAGCTCATGATTCAGGGGTCCTGGGATCAAGCCCTGCATGGGGCTCCCTATTCAGTGGGGAGTCTGCTTCTCCCTCTCCCTGCCCCTCCCCTTGTTGTGCTGTCAATAAATAAATTAAATCTTGGAAGAATTATTCATGCATACTGAAGACAGTGGGTGATTTAATGAAAACCTGGGAGTTTTTAGGGTCTCAAGTATCCCACACAGATAACTTACAAATTATAAATGGGAAAATTTACAGAAGGTAAGCCAGGTGAACACCAAACTAACCAACTGATCCAACTTGGCATACGTAACCATGGCATACTTGAACATCATGTACTTCCTGATACGAAGCTGAGAACACACCATGACCGATATTGTGTTCCTGCCAAAAATGTAAAAACATCTGATTACGAGGAAATGTCAGAAAACCCAATTTGAGGGACAGTCTACAAAAGAAATGACATGGACTCATCAGAAATGTCAACATTATTTGGTAAAGGCTGAGGAACAGTTGTACATTATAAGAAACCAAAGTGGACAGAAAACAATGCAATGAACAATTCTGTTTGGGATTGCCAAAAATATTATATAGGATATCACAGAAAATATGAGAAAACTTGAATTAGACCTATAAACTAAATAATGTGATTTCCCAACGTTAAGCCCTCCAGCTACCACTGTATTAGTTTAATGTCCTTGATCTTAGGAAATACACATTTAAGTTTCAGGGGGAAATGGGTGTGATGTCTAGCATGTACTCTCAAAGTTCAGAGGAAAAAATGAGGAAATTAACAATTGGTAAAGCTGGATAAAGGTTATACAAGAGTTCTTTATACTATTCTTGCAATCTTTCTGTATCTTGGAAATTCTAAATAAGTATTTTTTAAATTTAATTTAATTTTTTCAATGTTCCAACATTCATTATTTATGCACAATTTTTTAAAAGTTTTTAAATGCAACTAACATTATTGTCTACATTTTCAGGTTTTTAAAAAATAAAACAAGCTCACTGTTAAAAAAAACAGTGACTATATAAAGTTGTAAAGTAGCAGTTTCAAGACAAGGATAATTCCGTGTTTGCCAAATAACTGGTGTCCTTCTGTCAAAATGATTTCATACTTATGTATTTCTTTTTAATAGGATAATGATTATACAAAAGGAAGGTACAGTATCACACAACATCTACACAAGAAAAAGTAACTTCAATTTTTCTGACTGAAATTTGCATTTCTATGCTGTACGCCCATTTGACCTGATAATAGAAAACAATTTAGTTACCTTCAGAGAAATTCAGAAGCAATGAGGACATTCCGAGTTAAATTCAGTTCAGGGGTGTAACCATCCTCCATTTGTCTCCTCATGGTGGAGTCTAAATTCAGGTGATCTTATCTAATTTCCAGGCTATGATGGTGCAGAGGAACATGAATTGGTGGAGTTCTTTTATGTTCAAGGTATTAATGGTTCCACCATGTTAACTGGAAACGGTTTTCCATTTGTGTGTGCAGTTTTCACTGCACGCATTTTTAAACTAAATCTTACAAGTGGAGAAAATATCTAAAAAAACAAAAACAAAAACAAAAACCCAGTGGCATTTAAACTAACATTTCATTAGTTGTAATAATGCCACATTTCATTTATCTCCTAAGAGAAATAGTTTACTTTTTTTAAGCCGACTTTTTTTTTTTAATGTCACAGGATTTTTCATCACTAGCAAAACCTTTGTCCCCTGGATCAACTGGTCTTTGTATCAGAGAATCATTTGAACATTGCTGTCTAGCTACCCCAAAATCTGAACAATGGTATTGCCCCTCAGAAAGTATAGGATCTCCTTGATTAATTAAGTTTTGAAAAATTAATGAATAGACACAGTGACTTTTTAAAATTTTAGACAATGCCCAAGGTCACAAAGCTAAAAATGTATCTCCCTCTCTCTACCATTAATTCCTACCTCTCCCCACCCCAGCTATATTATATAAATCAGGGGTTGACAAAGGATAGCCCATTCATGGTTTGTTTCTTGATAAAATTTATTGTAGCCAAATCTAGCCCTCCATATTTGCTTGTTTTTTTTTTATAAATAAAGTTTTATTTGAACACAGCCACTCTAATTTCTTTTACATATTATCTATGACTACTTCCTTGATGTAATGGCAGAGCTAAGTAGTTGCAATAGGGACTGTATGGCCTAAGGCAATTGATCATCTGGCCCCTGAAATACAATAGTGTGCTATTTTACCTACTTCTCTGTTTAACAATAGACATACTTTCACTAAATAGGTCTACTTCTTTCTTCACAGTATTGGAATAGCATTCCATCCCATTGTTTGTTTAAATAAATTCCATAATTTGTTCAACCAGCCTTTTAGGTTGTTTTCTGGTCTTTTCTATTGTAAAGATTTGTTGACAGTTTTTATAAGTGAAATTACTGAATGAGATCATGTGCATCTTTTAATAAATATTGTCTAACTGTCAAATGTAACACTTCTCGGTATAATGTTCACCAAAGTGACACTTCTCTTGGTCTCCCTTCTGTTTAGTTAATGCTGGGCATGAAAATATAGCTCAAGATTATAAATATAATAAGGTAAACAATCTCTGTGCAAAAAAAAAAGTAACTTACAAATAAAATTCACAATTATAGAGATGAAAAAGCAAGAAGGGAATAATGAAATTATGCCACATGGCTTTTTAAGGATTTAAGGAAAATTGAAAACTTTATTTTGTGATTGTTTAACAGGGAAGAATCATTTACGTTCTGCCAGAAATCATTCATATGTTAAGTCAAATAACGGTTTCAAATGTGGGTAAATATGTCTTTAGTTGCAAAATTTCAGAGACAGGCTGTAATTTTTCCTGGTAAAAGTCCAGTCCAGTAAGAAGTTCCACATCGCGGACCCGAGCAATGTGGGCTTGCCATCTTTCTTCAATCCAAACAGCTTCTGGCTTATATTGCTGTAAAAGAGAAACAAAAGACTGTTTTTCATGGAGCATTATTTTTCATTAACAGAAAGATCTTTTATGATTTAGAAGTTTGCCTTTTTCCTGTGGTTTTTAATGCCTTAAATCTTCACTTGATATACCTCCATTTTGTTGTTTCCAACAATATAAGGAAAACAAAAGTACAAAGTACATTAGAACAAATACTACCAGAAAGTGATCAAGTTTAACTATTTTAATATTTACTTTATGAAAAAGAAATAAGATCTTACAGATGAGGCTAAATTCCCGATGTTGTTCTACTCAGCACTGAGCATTATCATGAGTTCATGTGAATCCAGTGTTTTTAAACCTGCTGCACATAAGTATACAATACAAGGCACTGATTTATGAGTTTTCAAATTTATATAAGTGATGTCACAAGTGGCATTCTATAGTTACTTTCTCAATCAGTACGTTTGCAGTATATCCAAAGTGATATATCTAGAGCTAGTTCAATCATTTGTTTTTAGCTGTGGTTTGTGGTAGCAGTTTTTTTTTTTCCCCCACTGCCATACTGATAGTATTTTTGGCATTATAAATAATACTGTAATGAACAACTTGGCACATACCTCCTGTATTCGAGAATATGACTTTCTAAGATCTACACATGCACTTGCTGGATCATATAGTACATGCAACTTTAATTTTACCAGATATCAAACCTTGCACTCCTCAAGGTGTTCACAGCGATTTACACTTGGCATTGGCAGTGGAAGATAATAACTGTTTCCCCACATCCTTGCCAAATGAGTGTCAAAGGTTCCATCTCTGTTTGATTTTATTACCCTGAGTACCATTATAGCTGAGCATCTTTTCAGACATTCCTTGGCCATCTGATTTTTTTTTTTTTTATTAAAAGATTTTATTTATTTATTTGACAGACAGAGAGAGATTACAAGTAGGCAGGCGGAGAGAGGGAGGGAGCAGGCTCCCTGCTGAGCAGAAAGCCTGATGCGGGGCTTGATCCCAGGACCCTGAGATCATGACCTGAGCCGAAGGCAGAGGCTTAACCCACTGAGCCACCCAGGCGCCCCGGCCATCTGATTTTTAATAGGTATTTTACTACATAAAAATCAATTCAATCATTTAGAGCCACGGATTTCTACATAATATTTTATTTTTTATATAAGTTTTCTGATATTCATATGGTCTTGTTAATTTTCATTTCCATTTTTTTAAAAGAAAGCAAATTTGAAAGTTTGTTTAATTAGAAGAGTGTCTTCTGATAACTGTCATTTGATTTATGATGTTCTATATTCTGGCTAACTGAACATAAGAAAAAAAAAAACCCTGTCATTTGACTTCAGTGTGGTAGTTAGCTTGTTTTTTAAATATGCAGGCTTAAAATAGGAAGCTATTATTTAAGCTAGAGGAAGTGTAAGAGGGAACTATGTCTTGTCTCTAACCCCCTTAGTCCCCCTAACCTCCTAAGGGCTAATGATGCATGTTAATTTTTAAAAATAAGTAAAATTTTAAAATAAATAAACACTGTATTAATTTGAGCTCAGATAGCCAATGTGAATCTAATTGATTAATTCGTTTTTCCCTGCCTTTACTAGTTTCCATTTCAGCAGCATTTAATGTCTCTTATGTTTTTCACAAAGTTCTCTCCCCCTTGATTTATATTGCTCTGCTCTCTCATAGGACTTCCTTGGTGCCTTGCCGACTAAATGTTCACTCAACACCTGAATAAGTCTCCTCTCTTTTGAAATCACAATTCAATGAACCTAATAAAGCACAACACCTAACTCTATTTTGGCAGGGGGACTACTCGGTACAGGGTAAGGTCACCTGCACCGACCAGTGTGAACAGAAGCTACCCATAGACCATGGGATGTACGAGTGCATTCCATCAGAACAGCAGCCTTGCATCCATGCTGTTCTTATGAGCTGTATTTAAATACCATCGACCCTTGGACAACTTGGGCTTGCACTGTGAGGAACCATGTAGATGCAGATTTGTTTCAGTAAATACAGCACAGAACTGCAAAGGTCTTTCCCTTATGATTTTCTTAAAAACAACTTCACTTCTCTAGCTTACTTCATTGTAAGAATGCAGTGCATGAACAGAGACAGTAAGTGCTTACCAGCTGCTTATGGTATTGTCAGGCTTTCAGTCGATAGTAGGCTTCGAGGGGGTGAAGTTATACATGGATTTGCAGCTGTGTGGGGGACAGCACTTCTAACCCCTATATCGTCCAAGAGTCAACTGTGTATGTGTTACAACTATTATATGCCCCTAAAATATTACTCGCTTTGTTGGGTTTTTGAGGCAATATCAGTTTCAGTATTTTTCCACTCTAACTACTTCCTTATTTTCTCTGGTTATTGCTGCTACCACACTAATGGAATCGCTTTGGCAAGGATAACTTGAGTGGATTTTTTTTTTTTTTTTAAGATCCTTCACGTATTTGGTCACTCCAAGCTTCTAAAATTTCCTTTTTTCTAACTTCTTACTTGTTCATTGACGCTTTGTTTCCTCAACTGCTTCTGGTTCTATCCTGGAACTATAGACATTTTCCTCAGCTTGATCTTTGGATCTCTTCTTTCCACTTTCTTCCCTTTGGCAACTTTATTTCACTCCCATAATTTAATACCAAATCTGTCTCCACAGTTCTGGTTTCTCGTCCAAGTTCCGTACCTGTATTTTCCAGTATCTTTTGAACAAGCCACAGTAATCATTGCCACCTGGACTCAAGACAACATACTCTTTTATCTGGCAGGAATTGAACAATATAAAGTTTAGAGTAAAAAAAGAAAAGTGAAAAGAAGTACAGAAAACATGGAAAAACAGGGAAGGAAGAAAATAAATAAGGCTATATGAATCTAGTCTCCTGGAACAAGTGTGAGGTAGAGTTGTGAATCTGTCATTTCTAAACTGGTGTCCGTTTCTTCAGATCTCTTACAGTGGGGGTACCTCCCGCACTGAGTGGTTAGAATATTTGAAAGTGCGGTTTCCATACAGCATTCCCCTTAAAACAAGCCAACTATTTCACTGAGTGCCCAAGACACGATTACCTTTCCTACTGCTAAGGGAAATACTGACTGATTCAGACTTTTTAAGGTATAGTTTTACATGTACTGTACTTATGGGGTGATCTGACTAAAGAGGATTTTACTTGCATACAATCTCACTTTATATTGACTGTAGAATGTGTAACTCCAATATAAGATGTGACTTCTTTAAAATGGCCACCATTTGCTTACTATGTACTGAGAATTCTTGGGATTTTATATGAAATAACTTTTCTAAAGCTCACAGCAATTTTATAAGGGAAGGTGAATTTTTGTTTTCAACTGAGGAGATTGACATTCAGTTATTTACCCAAAGAGGCAATGTCAGTAACTGAACACAGGGTGTCCAACTCCAAAATCCATGTGTTTAAGATCTATTCTATACTGCTTCTCATATACGCTCCCAAGTATTCAACTGGTTTCTCAGTCTGAAGACCAGCAAAAGCAAATCCATCCTTCCCAAAAGTTGATTATCTCATAAATTTCCTAGTTGGTCATGCCTAAATTTTCAGTTACATTTGACCCTTTCTCATCCTGCCTCTCTCTTCCCTCTTGTCTAACTGACAGCCACATCTTATCCACAATCTCCCTCATAATCAAAGCATGGTTTAAGTTTGCTTTACACTCATCATATTTTGATGTCTCCTAATTACCTTTATAAATTTACTATACTGAAAATTCCTTGAAATCTTAGATAATGTCCAATTCAGTAGTGTTGATATCTTCTTCAATGGAGACGATACCCTAGTAATTTTGAGATCATCTTTTCTTTGGATGTCTGAGGCGTCATACCATCTGTACCTTACCTTGAAGCCTAAGTAGAATTTTTAGCAGATGGAAAAGAAGGGCATACTAGGAAAGAAAAGCATGAGCAATGATGTTGAGGAGGGAAACTCAAGATGCATCCAATAGTTTCAAGGACTTCCACAGGCCCACAACTTGGGTTTATAAGGCCAGTTGAAGGGAAATTGTGAAGAGCCTTAAGTAAAAGCTAGAAGGTTTTTGTTTGCTTGTTTTTGTTTTTCATTCAGGGTAGATAAAGTTTTGGGATGAGAAAGCATGTCATAATAAAAATCTGAAGTTTAAGCTAAGTTGGTGTACAGAGGTGAAGGGGAGGTAAAAAGAGACAATGAAGCTACTTAGGCTGGTCTGACAAAAGGCAGTAAGAGCCTAGACCAGGGGTATTTAATAGTTTCCTCTTTGCATACCCATTTTAATCAATCCATAGTAACTACCTAGAGCCTTCTATAAAGTACTACTTAATTCTGATTCAGTGGTAACTAGCACCACGGTGAATTAGTCACCACTTCTGCCATTGGAAGCATACATGAAGAGTGAGGGCTTATCCTTTTCTGGAAATACTTGCCCACTCTAGGACTCTAAGGGAGCCACTGCTTAGCCTCTAACCTTTGCCCTCCATCTTTAGCCACTGAAAGACCACTCAAACATTCAAGTTCAAATCCTACCTTCAAGACCCAGTTAGAAGGTCACCTTCCCTACTAAGAAATATTTCTCCTTTGAAATCCTACAGCAACTGTATCTGTCCCTCTTCATGCCTCTTATCTCTTCTTTCTTCTATTGTACTAGGCATCTAAGGACTAGACTGTGAGCCACTTTTGACAGAATTCATGTCTTCTTTATCAGTGTATCTCCCACAATACATAGTATGGTGAAGGCAGTTATGTGTTGAACACCTGAAAGAATAAAGATGAATTCCAATCTGACCTAGAACCTAAGCTTTAATTTCCAGTCTCTACTAGCCTGTGGGATTTTCCATGTGAACACCCATTACTGCAAAGGACATGCCTAAACTTAACTCTTATCTAACTGCCAAAATAATTCTCATTCCTAACTTCCCTCTCTCCCATTTTTTTCCTAATTACCTACATTTAAAATCTCTGATTCATCTTCAAGTCTCCCTTTTTCTTTGGCTGTTGCATCCAGTTACCAAATCTTTTCTCCTTTGAAAGTTCTTCTCAGTCCTCTCAATTTGTTCAGATTCTGCACATTTTCAGGGCTGAACCCTATTCTCTCCTCATTTTAGATAACCCTCCTTTATAGATTATTCTAGTCAAATGTGTTTCAAACAATCGTTATATTATTTAGCCATTAACCCAACTTTAGATTTAGCAATTAAAGCAACTTTGTGACATCTCATTTTTAAAATAATTTTTATATTATCAACTCACCCATTTATGTGTTTATATTTCATTTATCCTTATTTATACTTCATTTATACGTCAAAGTTATATATGAACTCCTTGAAGGCAGAGACAATGTATTCTTCATTGGTGCATTCTAAAAAGTTTTTTCCCAGTACTACGCGCTTAATAGGTACTCAGTATATTTGTTGAATAACTAATAAAACCCAATTACAAGAATACATATTTTTCCTATAAAAATTTATGCAGTAAGTTTAAGTAACCATTTACACACAATTTTCCTTGATCCATAAAGATGTTGAAGTAGACTAACACACGATGTTTTAAAAAAGTGTTATTTTAACTCATTGTCTGCGCATATGTAATTGATTTTAGACCTCATGTTTCAAGCTGATAGACTTTTTATATTTACATATTCATTCAGGAAACATTGAGTACCAACATTGACGTAGTACCATCAAGCTTCTGTGTTAAGAAGTAAAATATTAATAAGATACCACCCCTTTCCTTATGAGTGTGAATAAAATGTGTATGTGTAAAATATGTAAGATACTCATATAAACACATGTTCATATAGGCACATACATATTTAAATTTACATCAATTACATAAAGATGAGTAGTCTAAGGAAAAGTATAAAAATGAGGTAATTTAGTACAACTCTACCCATGAAACAACTAAAAAAATATGTTATAGTCAAAGCCACTTTTAGGAAAGCTTGGAGAAGCTCATTTTTCTCAGGTCCTGAGGACTCTGCAAGCATACTTACTGGGCAGCTTTCCATGTTGGTAGGTCGGTGAGGGATAATAAAGGGTAGGACATCCAGCCTCCCGGGGCAGGCATCAGGGGTGTGGCTCTGATTTTTGCAACTGGTCAGTACCACGAAGTAGTGTGTTGGGATGGGAACCCTAGTGTTCCCTACATATCTAAAAACACAATTGAAAAGATTTCATGTTATTATATTTTTGCTTCTGAAACTTATGTCATTATACATTTTTTAAAAGACATGCTAAAGTAAAAATACGGTCAAAGAAAGTAAATGAACAGAAAGTACAAAATCTCATCACGTATTTTGACACTCCCATGAGCCAGAACAGAACTTTCTAGAAGTCTAAATTTGGTCATTATAAAACATTACAGGAAAATATGAGAATACAAAGAAAAGGAGACCATGATATTAGGCCTCTTGTGTTTCCTAGTTTTGTTAACTTTATATTTCATAGTGACAATTTGCAGTCGAGCAGGGACTGGAAACAAAGAACCCCCAGTTCCAACTCTAGCTGAACACTTCCGCTAGATGTCTGAGTGGGTGCTAATCCTCTCACATTCTATGACTTGGTAAGTTTCCTCAACTTGAACATGGAGGTGACCTCTACAACCAACTTCACAGGGTGGACATGGGGATAAATCCATGTAACTGATATGACAGCCCTTAAGTGCAAAATAAAGGTAGGCGGAGTCCAGTAAAAGAAATATGACTGCTGTAAGTAGTGATATTACTGTGAATTTAGGATTTCTACATGAACTCAGATGGTTTGTATCCTGGCTTTCCCATTTATTCGCTATGGAACATAGACCAGATACTGAACCTCTCTGTACCTCAGTTTCTCCATCTCTATATGGGGGCTAACAAAATCTAATATAGGAATGTTTTGTGGACTAAATGAAGTGTACATGTTTAGAAAGTAGTTAGCATGTAGTGAGGTGCTATCAAAGTGTTTGCCAGAACTATTAAATGGTGAAATATAAGATTAATAAGCACTGAAATAAGGACAAGACAAATGAAATGGGAAAAGGCCACACACTGAGTTGTCATAAACGTTACTCCATCAAAAAGGTGTAGGTAGGGGCGCCTGGGTGGCTCAGTGGGTTAAGCCGCTGCCTTCAGCTCGGGTCATGGTCTTGGGATCCTGGGATCGAGTCCCGCATCAGGCTCTCTGCTCAGCGGGGAGCCTGCTTCCTCCTCTCTCTCTCTGCCTGCCTCTCTGCCTACTTGTGATCTCTCTCTGTCATATAAATAAATAAAAATCTTAAAAAAAAAAAAAAGGTGTAGGTAGAAACTATTGCTATACGCAGTCTAGGCTCAGACAGCACAGCTGTTTAGTGCGGCCCTTCATACACTTTGATAATAAAGAGAAATCATGAGTAAAAACTAAACCTCTCTATTCCTGTGTGCTGCATTCAAAGTAATTCTTAGCAACGTATTACGCCCAGGTTTAGTACAAAGATATACAGGTTAATAAGATGGGTTTCTAGGGGAAGCCTCTACCCTCCCCTGGGAGATACAGTATGAATAATCCACTATTGGACGGTATTGTGAATCCTAACTACTTGATTTTCTTAAATTAATTGCTACAGGCTCTATATTTATTGATAGCACAGTGAGTCTTATCTCTTTAACCTTTACAACATCACATTTTCCCTGTGCCCATTTGTTTAGAAATTTTCTAAATAAACATTTTGTTGAGCTTTTCCTCAACATTTTTCCTTTGCCCAGCAGTGTAAATTTTTGCCATATAAAATTTCTGCAATGTATTTAGACTAGTTGAACATAGTCAATGATAACAACTCTATGTAAATACGTTGTGTAATATTTAGAATACTAAGCTTTTATTTAGAGTACTGAGGTTTCCCCCTCTTGAAACCCTATTGCTAAATCAAAAAGTCCATTTGTTTTCAAATTACTTACTCTGTAATTTCATCTGGAGCATCAAAATGGCCATCATAATTATAATCAAATACTGGCCCACTAACCACATTTACTCCATTTCTTTCCATGGCATGTTTCACAAGAAGAACACGGTGGAAGTAATCCCACATTTCTAAAAATAATAGAATAAGATGTTAAAAATATCTACCTTTACTGAACATGGAAATATTTTCTGTTATAGAGAGGTACATTTAAATAGTGTCAAATTCTGCTTCGATAATTGTCAGGGGGTGATTTTGTAAAGTCTGCAAAATAGTCCATGTAACAAAAATAAATAGAAGTCACATTGATGGTACTTCCTGTTGCTGATGCAGTTGCAGACTTAACAGTACAGTAACAAATGCTTCCAAATTCCTTCCTAGTGTTGAGGTGCTTTCGGGACAGTGATATTCAAAATTATGGTCAGAACATACATACTGCTTTATTAATTATGATTCCAGGGACAAACACCTTTCACTCACTTATGGTAAAGGTCAGTAAAAATTGTGTGTGTGTGTGTGAAGAGCCATTTAGAACTAAATTAGGCTTAAAAAACAATTACTGAAGTTCTAATCACAAGGTACCCAAGGTTGAAGTTGAAAAAAAAAATCTATCTCGGAGATCCTTCCTAACTCTAAATTCAAAGCATTAAAACATAACGGCTTAGTATCAGAGACAAACTGAAAAAAAAAAATGTGTTTAGTTTGTAAGTTCATAAAGTCACTTAGATATTTTTAAATTAATCATCTAAATGTATACTTACGTTTAAAAGCTTTATACATGGGGACAAAATTACTCGTGATTAAAGCATCATATTGACTATCCGAAGTTCTATTGTTTTCTGCAAAATAAATGGATTCGATTAACTCTAGCCAGAAGAGAAAATATAACATACTACATAACAAGCAAAATACTATTACATACTAATGAAAATTTATTAGCAGTCAGTACACAGGGATACTAAGTACCCTCCAGTAGAGGTTAACAAAGCTGACCGTTTTATGCATTTGATACCTGTAGGTTGAATGGTGACCCTCAAAAAGATATGTCCAAAGCCTAACCACACTGTACCTATGAATGTGATACATAGGAAATTTGGGTCTTTGCAGATATAATTGAGTTAAAGTTCTCAAGAAGAGATTATCCTGGATTTAGAGTAGGCTTGTGTTCTTATAAAGAGAGAGGAGGTTCAGAAGAGGAGATATTCAGGGGAGAAGTCACTGTGAAGATCAAGGCAAAGACTGGAGTGATGTAGCATAAACCAAGTGATGCCTGGAGCTCCCAGAGGCTGAAGAGGTAAAGAAGATTCTCTCCTTCAAAGGGAGCATGGCCCCACCAATATCTTGATATTGAACTTCTGGTCTCTACCTCTGTGAGATAATACATTTCTATTGTTTTAAGCCACCAGGGTAGTGGTAATCTGTTCCAACAGCCCTAGAAAACAAGCGCTGAACCAGGATGAATGCACAGTTATTGAATGTGCACAAAATAATAATGCTGGCATAAGTAACTCTTCCAAAATCAAATTTCCCTAAGTAAGTGAGTTTTAACTCGATGAAGACTGCTGAGGACACCACACACGACTGGTATGGAGGACTCCTGGATGTGCTGTCTAGCATAGTGAGTGCTGGGTATGTGTGCTCGAGACCCATACCGCCCAGGGTGGAAGCCCAGCTCCACGGCCCACCAGCTGACCCGCTGGAACAAAGGGCTCTGTCCCTCTGTGCTTCATTGTTTCATGACATCTAGATCACAGAAATATGGTGAGGATTAAAAAAAAGCCGCAAGACTATAAACGTTTTTAAAAGGCTTTTAATTTTTAAACTATACTTGGGTATGCTAATATTTAAATGAAAGGCCAATGGCTGAGCACTAAAAAGCATGGAAAAACAAGTTGTTGGGGTTTTTTTCTACCTTAAAATTTCACATGCTATTCACAGTCCTCAGAACCCTTAGAAGCTTTTTTTTTCTTTTTAAATCAAGCCCCAAAAGTTGGGCTAGCAATCCATATGCATTACCTCCTTTTCAGAGAGAAATAAGATTAGCTTACAATGGAATTTCTAACAAATAAATTAGTGGAGAGTTAACAAAGAGTTTCATTTCATGCTTAAGATTTTTTGAGACAAGTTGTTTTGTTATTAATTGCATTTCATTGTCAAGGCAAACATGTACGTATCATCTGATGTCTTACAGCTCAACAGATACAATTTTATATGTCAATTAAAAAATTATTAATAAAATGTTGCAACTCCTTAAGGTTCATTCTAGTGTCTGGTGAATTCGGGAACTCTGCAAATATTTTAATAAGATACATCAGTTTATTTACCCTAACTCTGTGTTAGGGGTATAAGTTGATGTGCTACTTGTTTCATTGAGCCTCCCCCTGCCTCGCTTATGAATCCCTAAATTATAAATCTCTAAATTGACCTCTTAGGTCAGGGCTTGTAGAAAAAATGAAGTCAGATATTAGGAACAAACCCACTCTCAGAAGCTGAAATTGCTGAAAATCTCATGAATGAGTTCATTAAACTGACATTTGCTGCTGCATAGGGAAGAGATGAGAGTTTAGAAAAACGACACTGGCTTTCACATGTTCTCAAGAGAGATGCTTTCTTGAAAACAAAAACTGAAAACCTACAAACAACAAATGCAGAGTTCATTCAGCTGCTTAACCCACGGTGTGTAATGGTTGGGTATAAGCACGCTCCGTGTGCGACAGACCCGAGTTCCAGCCTGATTTCTTGCCACGGGCCGAGGGGTGTGCTCCATGCAGGCCTTTGCTTGGGTAGCAGCCAGAAAAAATGTTTTTCTAGACGCTTCGCGTCCCTCTCCAAAGAATCTTCAGTTTTAAAATTAAACTTAAACCTGCCGAACTCTCCGAACATCTGGGCCAGATTAGAGCTGATGTGCGGTTTGCACTGCAAAATTTATTAGTCTTTATTACAGCTGTTGGGCTGCTTCAGGGCAGCCCACAGCCGCTGGAAAACCTCCTGGACAGCTAGTTAGCCCAAGCAGGTAGTTTGGGCAAGGAGCGTATGTTTAAGGCACATGCCCACATCCAGCTGATGAGGGCTTTCTAAGTAGTTGCCCTAAAAAAGCGTTCTACTAACCGGGAGGATAGAGGAAGCCGTGGGTGATATTCTCGTCTGCTAAATAGAAGGAACACTTTTGGCTTTCAGAGGGAGCAACCCTGACATCAGCCCGCAGACAGTCTGGGACAGTGGGAGGAAGAGGCGATGTGTCTCCCTGTTGAAAGAGAGAAAAAGAAAAAAAAAAGTTACACCCACAGTTGTGGCTAACCCATTGCCTTATATGGTTTGTAACTTCCCTAGAATGTTTTTCATTTAACCTTTTCCTATTTTCTTAGTGAATCAGGTCTACGCAAGCAATGGAAATGGATGTCTTCAGCAATGTTTTCTTCTGTGGTTCCCTTCTGGTTAGGGACACTGGGAGGGCAAATCAAATACATCTTGGAAAGGAATATTTGCAGAATAAAACAGAATTGAGAACAACCAAATAATGGGAGCTACTACTAAAAAACAAAATTCTTTTGAGGATCTAACTTTTAGGTAGTGATATATATGGTGTACTTGTAAGTATATATTGGAAATAAAATAAAAACGATTCATTTTTTAAAATACACATACATAACTAAAGATATTATTCTTCAGTTGGGCAATCTGAGATTAATTCAAAGAAACTACAGTTGTCTGAACTTACTTACATGTTGACCTAAAAAAAAATTTGTAGCTGTGCTTCATTTATCATGTAATATAGGAACATGTTTTTTACAATTTTCTTTGTAACTTTATTTATTTATTTTTATTTAAAAATTTTATTTATTTATTTGTCAGAAAGAGAGCACAAACAGACTGAGCAGCAGGCAGAGGGAGAAGCAGGCTCCCTGCCAAGCAAGGAGCCTAATGTGGGACTTGATTTCAGGAGTCTGGGATCATGACCTGAGCTGAAGGCAGCTGCTTAAGCAACTGAGCCAACCCGGTGGAACTCTATTTATATTTAAAGACTAATACAATATCATACCCACTGGTAGCCATCTTATAAATATGCTGCCAAACTCAAGTGTCTAAGGTAATACAGTATTAAATCATCATCATATTTCAATTATCATGTAATCATAAGTAAACATTTTGCTACTCATTTCATTTTTTTCCTATTTTAATTCATATACCCACTACTGCCCACATGTATATTTTTCTTAACAACAAAAAAAGAAGGCTTAGTTAAATTAGGATGTCCTTTCCCTATTCACTGCATTGGGCTAAAAGTGAAAATTAACTGTGGTGTCTAAAATGTATATAGTGATCATTTTATAATATATGCATGTATGAAATCATCACATGGTACATCTCAAGCTTATGCAATATTTCATGCCAATTATAGCTCAATAAAGCTGGAGAAAAATAAAATGTATATGATCAATTCACAAAGAAAAAGGCAAAAAACACTGTGCACTGTATTTATAGGCAGGAGAGCACCATGATGAGGTACAGAACAAGTAGGAGATGAAGAAGAGCGAAGTCTGAGGAAAAAGCCAACCAGAGAAGGTATTTCCCCAACACACTACATGACTCCAGCTGGAAAACACTATATAGAAGTTGAGTAACCTCCTCAACTAGACTGAACACATTTGGGGCACTTGGGTGGCTCAGTTTTTAAGCATCCGCTTCAGCTCAGGTCATGATCTCAGGGTCCTGGGATTGAGCCCCGCACTGGGCTCCCTGCTCGGTGGGAGGCCTGCTTCTCCCTCTCCCTCTTCCCCTGCTTGTGTTCCCTCTCTCGTGGTCTCACTCTCTCTCTCTCTGTCAAATAAATAAATATAATCTTTAGATTGAACACATTTATCTCTGCTTCCTTCCAAAATCCCATTAAAAACATTAATGATGATTTCTAGGAACATTGCCAAAGGCAAGGGAAGCAAGGGCAAAAATGAACTATTGGGATTTCATCAAGATCAAAAGCTTTTGCACAGCAAAGGAAACAGTTAACAAAATCAAAAGACAACTGACAGAATGGGAGAAGATATTTGCAAACGACATATCAGATAAAGGACTAGTGTCCATCATCTATAAAGACTTAGCAAACTCAACACCCAAAGAACAAATAATCCAATCAAGAAATGGGCAGAGGACATGAACAGACATTTCTGCAAAGAAGACATCCAGATGGCGAACAGACACATGAAAAAGTGCTCCATATCACTCGGCATCAGGGAAATACAAATCAAAACCACAATGAGATATCACCTCACACCAGTCAGAATGACTAAAATCAACAAGTCAGGAAATGACAGATGCTGGCGAGGATGTGGAGAAAGGGGAACCCTCTTACACTGTTGGTGGGAATGCAAGCTGGTGCAGCCACTCTGGAAAACAGCATGGAGGTTCCTCAAAATGTTGAAAATGGAACTGCCCTATGACCCAGCAATTGCACTACTGGGTATTTACCCTAAAGATACAAACGTAGTGATCCAAAGGGGCACGTGTACCCGAATGTTTATAGCAGCAATGTCTACAATAGCTAAACTATGGAAAGAACCTAGATGTCCATCAACAGATGAATGCATAAAGAAGATGTGGTATATATACACAATGGGATACTATGCAGCCATCAAAAGAAATGAAATCTTGCCATTTGCAACAACATGGATGGAACTAGAGCGTATCATGCTTAGCGAAATAAGTCAAGCAGAGAAAGACAACTATCATATGATCTCCCTGATATGAGGAAGTGGTGATGCAACATGGGGGCTTAAGTGGGTAGGAGAAGAATAAATGAAACAAGATGGGATTGGGAAGGAGACAAACCATAAGTGACTCTTAATCTCACAAAACAAACTGAGGGTTGCTAGAGGGAGGTGGTTTGGGAGAAGGGGTGTGGGGTTATGGACATTGGGGAGGGTATGTGCTTTGGTGAGTGCTGTGAAGTGTGTAAACCTGGTGATTCACAGACCTGTACCCCTGGGGATAAAAATATATGTTTATAAAAAATAAAAAATTTTAAAAAAAGATGCATCTTAAGAGGTTTGTGATGCAGTGAACAATACAGATGAATATATTAGTATCTCCATTTGATGGAGCAAAGTGGTTAGGAACGGTCTCACAAAGATGGCATTCACTGCAGGCTCTATGTGTCCTCTCAAAATTTCTATGTGGAAGCCCTAACCCTCAAATGATAGTATGTGAATGTGGGGACTTTGGGAGGTGATCATGATTGGATGAGGTTGTGATGAGGTCATGAGGAATGGGATTAGTGCCCTTATAAGAGGAAGTACCCTCTCTCTGTCTCTCTCCCCCTTTCTCCCTCTTTCTCGACATATGCTGAGGAAGTTGTTATACACAGCAAGGCCCTGGAGTGCCAGCCAGGAATCAGGTCCTCACAGATACCAGATCTGATGGTATCTTAATTGTGGACTTCCCAGGCTCCAGAACTACAAGAAATAAATTTCTCTTTTTTTTTAAGCCAAAAAAAAAAATTAATGATGAAAACACATCATGGATAATACAAAATTTTCAGAAGCTGGAAGTCAGATCAACACTTGTTTACTACTGTAACATGACTTAGTAGACCTGTAAATACTGACAACCAGAAGCCATGATTGGGGAAAGCACAAAGAAGTGAATTCCTACTGCCAAAACCTGAGGGTAGAACTTGAAGTCTCCTAAAGATGGGTAATGTACATAGGGCCAGGAAGAAGAAGACAGGATGAAAGTTTGTAAAAGAAGTTAGATGGAAAGTTTACTCACTAGAGAGGCTGAACGGGAAGGATGTTCAGACTGAAGAACACAACACAGTCCAGAGAGCAGATGTACTATATTGAAAGCAATGGATTAAATAAAAATCTATATACTGAATGCCTATATTCAACAGTTAAAATTATAAAAATGGGGACACTAGGTGGCTCAGTCGGTTAAGCATCTGCCTTTGGCTCAGGTCATAACCCCAGGGTCCTGGGATGGAGTCCTGAGTTGGGTTCCTTGCTCAGCAGGGAGCCTGCTTCTCCACCTGCCACTCTTCCTGCATGTGCTCTCCCTCTCCCTTTCTGATAAATAAATAAAATCTTTAAAAAAGAAATAAATTAAAGAATTATTAAAATGTTAAGGAAGGGGGGCACCTGGGTGGCTCAGTGGGTTAAAACCTCTGTCTTCAGCTCAGGTCATGATCACAGGGTTCTGGGATCGGGCACCGCATCGGGTTTTCTGCTCAGCAAGGAGCCTGCTTCCCCTCTCTCTCTGCCTGCCTCTCTGCCTACTTGTGATCTTTGTCTGTCAAATAAATAAATAAAATCTTTAAAAATAAATAATAAAATTTTAAGGAAGGAAGTGTATTATAATTTTTCATGAGGCTGCAGCTGTAAAAGTTATACTCATGTAACAGTTGGGCAAAAATATTTACTATTTTCTCAAAGGAATACAAACTTTGAGTTGGGGGACATGGATCACCATGTCTTTAGTGGGAAAGTGCTAAAAAAAGTTACATTTTTTGTTTACTGAAAATCTTGTTTCTTACACACCAAACCTGAACCCCTAATATAAGTGCATCGAGAGTAGGAAAAGACAGGATGTGGCCTCCTTTATAAAGGGGAGATTATGCAATAGGCAGCCCTCTAGAAGGATGGAGGGGAGGTATGATGGCGTCATTTCTGAGTCCTGGGCTCCTGAGCAAAGGCACAGCGAACCATCCCCCCACCTCCACACATAGAAACAGCTTCAAACCTGCTAGCTCTTTAGAGTTCTTCAGAGTTTTTTTAAAAGCCAAGGGGTAGAAAGTCAGGAAAACAATAAATAGAACTCAGACACTCAGATAAAATCAGAACTCCCTAGCTCTCAAAATTCTTCAAGAGAAGCAGATGATGAGCATACACAGGAAAGAGAGATGCTTTCATTCCTAGTCTGGCGTGAGGTTAAAATAAAACTTGAATAGTGGATGAAATTATTTTTATTGAAGTTATAGACTCTCTTTACCTATAGCCTGAACATAAAAACTAACGTTATTTGTTTTAAGATAGAATAGTTACCATCTGGTCTTATGGTAAGAATAATAACTATATACTTTTAAAATTATTTTTATGGTCATGGTCTTTTCCTATAGGGAAAAATATTTCTTATAGTTCCCCCCAAAAATGTTTACGATACATAGTAATGTTCCTAGTTTTTTAAAGAATCATAAAACATATGATTGAGCCATAATTTATAGTATTAGCGCTGACAAGCTTTGGAAACAAAAAAAGGCTATTCAAAAATCCAATTATATGGGACATGTATACACAAATAGATTGAGAGAGAGGGAAACATTTTTCACGTGTGCTCGATTTTCTTCTCTGAAAAAGTCCTTTTATTTACATTAAATTTATTAGGTATATACTCTAAAACACAATCCTAATTCTTGCTCTTAATTTCAATTTTTCACCCAGCAACAGAAAGAGCAGTTTACACAGCCCTACTCTATGGTCCCAGAAGCAAAACCCATATACAGTCTAATCAACCCTAATAGTTTTGAAACTGTTCTTGCAGGACCTTGATTTCAAATCACAGCTGCTTCTCCAGAACTCTTTTGTGATAACAATAACAACAACAAAAATTAGAAAACCCACCAAAACCACAGAAAAACAAAAACTTCATAAAACTTAAAGGCACAAGCCAATTGGGCCCATGCTCCAAAAAGCGCTTATTTAAAGTCTGATTTTTCAAACACAGGGCTGATTTACAACATTTTTATGTGAATCTCAAAACATCCTTGTATGTAATTTTCTTGAACCACAACATACTAACGGAGTAATTTCTGAATTAGAAAGCAGAAAATTGCTAGAATTCCATCCTGTCTCATGGAAGGAGAAATGCACAAGTAGTTCTGTGGGATCAGTGAAAGGACAGGAACTTTTGGTAACAAAGAAGCTAGTTTTAAAACAATAACAAAAAGGAATTGTACTAAGCTCCTGGTCTGGGCCCACTTAAAATCTCTCTGCCTCTGGTTTCCGCCAAAGCTCATATAAATTCAGGAATGCAAGACAGCAGGGGAAAGTATTAAAAACATAAACATTCCCCTTAACTCCACACAATCCCTGCTACCTGAACTTTTCAAAACAGAATGGAATAATAACACTGGCCTTGATCTACTGCCCTTCTCAAAACCAAAAAACAAATAGGAATTATTTTAAGGAATAAGTAAATTCATACTGTTGTTCCACAGTATGTGGAGGGAAGTCACAAACTGAAGATTTCACATAATAGGAAAGGGATGTTGCCATTAACCAGACACATGAACTCAGGTAACTGTTGGTAAAATATTTGCCCACATTGGGAAACATCAGTGCTCTCCTACTGGGCACCACAATTAAACCATTGTCAGCAGTAGAGTTGGTGTTCAGAACATACAAAGCTTCAGTTAATAGCAGGAAAATATGCTTATTTTTCTCCAGAAATCTTGGATTGGAACAAGAATAGTAAATAAACCAGATACAACCAATCACTTCTTGGCCATAAAAAAAAATGGAGGGTCTCTACCCTTAACAAGAAAAGTAATAGGTTGAAGTTTATCATCTGAGTCTTTGGATCTAAGATATCAAGATTTTCTCAACAAGAACAGCTCTCTGGGGTGCCTGGGTGGCTCAGTGGGTTAAGCCTCTGCCTTTGGGTCAGGTCATGATCTCAGGATCTTGGGATCAAACCCCCACACCGGGCTCTCTGCTCAGAAGGGAGCTTTCCTTCTCTCTCTGCCTGCCTCTCTGCCTACTTGTGATCTCTCTCCATCAAATAAATAAATAAAATCTTAAAAAAAAAAAAGAACAGCTTCCTGATTATTTATTTACCCTTCTAGTTGAAAGTCTTGCTTTAAGTCTTTAAAAATAATGGTTTAGGATTAATTTAGCCAATGCATTCATTCAGGAAACATTTACTGGGCAGCTCTATTGCACTGGGATACATTAAGTAGAACCATCCCTGCCCTGAAGGGGTGTTTTGACTGATTTTTGGCAGACTTTGATTTTTGCTTTCATTTCTGTTTCCCTGATTGCGAATGAGGTTCAGTTGCTTGGCGCGTAGTCACTGCCCATTTATTAACTAAGATGTTTGCCATTCTCTTGATTAGTGGAAGAGATTTATTAGCTATTCTGGATCCTAATTACCATTCTGGATACTCATCTCTTGTTTCTTATGAACAATGCAAATATACTATCTCCTCCATAACTTTGTCTTTTTGTCACGTATTATATTAATATAGCCAAATTAGTCAATTTCCTCTGTATTTTCGTTGTTGTTGTTGTTCTTGTGTCCTTCTCTATCCCAAGGTCATCAAGATATATAGAAAGGAAAATATGGATTTGCTGTTCACATTTAGATCTATAAACCCACCAACAATTTAATTTTGTATATGGTGTGAAATAGAGATCTATTTTCTTTCTTTTGGTAGCCCAAGTCCCAGGGTCACATATCAAAAGAGATTGTCAGACAGTGAAAAAGAAGAGAATTTCAATAGTTGGATTCTCAACCCTAGTCTAAAGAGATCTATCACATAGCCCATCTATACCTGTAAGTCTAGATGCTTACATCTAGTGCGGCATCCTTCGGGGATGGATTACGTCTTCCTCACACTAGTCTCCTTGTGCCCACCATAACACACAGCAGATAGAAAAGTATTTGTTAAACAATCAAATAAATATAAAGCCCTTCATAATCTAGTTAGCCTCACATTCTAGGTGCACCTATCATGTACTTCGGATAGATGAAATAAATAGTGTGCCTCTATTATTTCCTATTGCTTCTCTTGGAAAACTTTTCTACCTGCCTCACCAACTGGTCTGTGAATACCTTTTAATTTCTCTGGGCAAAACACAACGTGTTCTCTTTTGCACCGACATAGCACCTATAAATACCTTTAAGGAATGCCTGGGACCTTGTTTTACAAGACACAGATCAGTTGAACACCCTTTGGGATCTCCACTGAAAATCAAAAGTCAATTCTTAGAATATTCGAGAACTACAAATCTTTTCCATCCTTCAGGGCTCAATGGACACAGGAACTCACTGGTTTCTGTACTGTATAGGAGCTCCAAATGGGCATCTTGAAAGCTTTTCCAAATCCACTGACATATTCCCTATGATAGAGAAGACAGTGCTCCTTGTTCTTCTGCATAACCTTGGGCCTCCCAAATGGCAAATTTAGTTTCTCTGTCACTGTTACTAAAATGAAAAAAACAAAAGAACATAAAATAAAAATGTTTGTAAAATTAGCAAATATTTCTATGCATGAAACTATCATCTGGTGGTTTATTACGTGCCAGTCACTCTGATAATTACTTTTCATACTTAACCTCTTAATTCTTATAATTCTGAGGCAAGAGTTATATTCCATTCTATATATTACAAAACTAGGGTTTAGAAAAGTAATCTGGCCAAGGAGCTAACAGCTCACAGGACATATTTGAAGAGATACATCCTCAAAACCAAAAGGACATACTTTGTAACAAAGATGACCTACCTTAGTAATTATCATAGGAAAGATTACACTTTTAAAGAACAGTATGTCCTAATGTACTTATTTTTATTTGCCTATTATTTCTAAATACCCATCAATTATTGATAGTTTAAAAACCTACAAGATATTCATGCCATGCAGCAGTACTCAACAGATTATAAAAAGATTATCAGCCAACCTAGATATTTACTGAACTCTTACTGTGTGCCAGGCACTATTCTAAGTGCACACATATATTAACTCATTTAACTGTCCCAAAAACTCTATAAAGAAAGTATCCCCATTTTATAAATGATGAAACAGGCCTAGTGAGTTTAACATAAGAATACTTAAAAGATAACAGGTAATAATAATATTGCTGCGGCCAGGCACTATTCTAAATTATTTCCATGGAGTAACTTTTTCAGTCTTTAGAACTGCATGAGGTGGGTGCCGTTATCATAGATGAGGAGACTGAGACCCAGAGAGGTTAAGTGATTTGGAGTCACACAGACAAGAAGCAGTAGAGATGGGCCATTTGGGCTACTCATATCTAAGAAAAGGAACATGCACAACCATTTCAAGGAATTTGTATTCTTGGGAGCACTGTAACTACCCCAGGCTTGTGATTGTTATTTAGATCTAGTTTTTGGGGTTTTTTCTTCTTCCAGTATACTGGCAATATAATCTTTATGTTCAAAAGCCTCTATGAGTTTATCTTAAGGAATCCCAAAAAGGCAATATTTTGTTTTGTTAGGCTTAAACACCAAAGATTGACATGTTTTCTATTGACTTACTTTCATCTTGAGAGAGATTTAGCATTTGATTCACATGTTCTAAATCAATATCCTGCAAAACAATATGGGGAAGAGAGAAAAAGTCAAGTCAAAGTGATAAGACATGTTTTAAGGGGATCAGGATTATTTCTGCAGTAATACCCTAATGTTTTACTACTAAGCAAGGAAGCCAAACTAACCTGAGTTTAAATTCCAACTCTGCCACTTGCTTAGAGACGGAGATCCTACTACTGCTTGGGATACTTTGTGTGGGAGTTAACAAAGATACAATTGATAAGGAGGCAAAGTTGTGACCACAGCTAGAATCAACTACTAAATTAGAATGACATCATCTCTGGGCTTCTCAGGCTTTAATATGAGTACAACTCACTTGAGGGGCTTGTTAAAATGCAGATTCTGATTTGTAATCCTGTGCCCAGTGGGGCCCGAGTTGCTGGATCTCTAACTAGCTTTCAAGAGGCAGATGTTATTCCCGTGACCACACTCGGAACAGCAAAGGGCATTCTTTACAAAGAAGAATTTGGAGGTTTGCAGTCAGGTAGATCAAATTTCTGTGACCTTGGACAGTTTACCTAGCTTCTTCTAACTCTTCTTTGTTCCTAAAATGGAGATGAAAACACCCACATCTTAATGTTTAACATTATTATTATTTTAAATGGTGGTTCCATCCAGGTAAGCTGTAGGTAAGAAACCTACACCCCTACTCTGATCTGATCAAGCTGTGGACTTGATTTTTATTGGGAATCTTGGCTGGACTTTTGTCCTTTAAAACCTCTTTTGGTCAGCATTTCTTTATATACTTATTGATCTATGTGGCGTAATGTTATTTTGAGGATTAGAGAAAGTCAAGTCTTTGCTCTAGGACTAGTCTTTTCATGGACTGGCTCATAAAAAGGTGCCTTCAGGCCATGAGGAGTAACTCTTACCGAGGCAGCAGGTACTTATTTAACTCTACAACATTTTTAACCTGGCATTAAATGCACCTTGACATTGGTTTTAACTTGATCGACTCCTAATAACAGGCCTCCAATTCCACCCTGGAATCCCAGCCCCCATCCCTGTGCTCTGGTTCTCACAGGGAGGGTTGGTCCTTGGATTCTGAGCTCCTGTTCTGATTCCTTGCCTTCAGAGGTTGGAGGACTCCTAGCGTCAGAATCTCCCTAGCTGTAAGAGGATAAGTTTACAAAGGAAACCAAAGACAGCTTCAAGATTCTACTGCTTTGAACGGTTAAGGACACTTAGCCCACAAGGGAATTAATAATGTCCAAAAGAGTGCTTTCCAGTTTCCAAAGCATAGTCACATACTTAATCTTTCAGTGCATCTCTCATCTCCAGACGAGCTTCAGAGAAAGCACATATACTTACTTAGTAAATATATGAACTAGAACACAAACCTGGTGGTCATCTACCCCTATTATAACCCTGGTTATAGATCAACTTGCCCCTTCACATTCTTATGGACATGTGAAGTTATTACTTACGTTCTGTAGCTTGGGACACAAACAGTCTAGAGTATCTGTGGGCAACGGAGTAGTAAAGCCACAAACAGAAGGCTTTGACACTTCCTCTGCGTGGACTGGCTCATAAAAAGGTGCCTTCAGAAGATGGTTTAAACTACCATGGGTGCCATTGTTTGGTGCTGGTTGAATGTGTAGAAGATCTGTTTTTAAAAATAAATTCACAGTAGTTTTCAATTAAAAGGCAACACCTGTCTAGCATTTGGAAGGAAACAAAACTTTCTTTAATAAATTCCTCTATAACGTGGTCTTGTATTGCATATGCCTTTAGGTTAGTGTCCCTTCCCTCGGGGATTTCTTTTGGGGCTAGGGGTGTGGCAAGGAGGGGGAGAGAGAGAGGGGGAGAGAGAGAAGGGGAGGAGAGAGAATCCCAAGCAGACTCCTCATGGAGCACAGAATCCAACGTGAGGCTCCATCCCATTACCCTAAGATCATGACCTGGGCCAAACCCGCTTAACCTACTGAACCATCCAGGTGCACATGCTCCCTCACTCCACCCCCCTTCCATAGTTTCTATCACCTCCTCTTTCTAGACAATGGGAACATTTACTACACACACCTTCAGGAACTGTTTCTGCTCCTCCAGAGAAAAGTATCATTGTTTAAATGGTCACTTTGTTCCTTAAGCATATCCTGGTTTTCTAGCATAAAAAGCTATACTTTTATCAGGAACAATTTTGAAGAATTTAATTTACAATCTTACTGACAGTATATTTACTTAGTTATATGAAACTTCTTTAAGGACAGATACCTTTAAAAATTAACTCATAAATTCTGTCTAATATTTAGATCACTTTTTCTACTTTTTTCCCTACAACAACCCAATACACAGATATTTTAAAAACACAGTCTTTTAAGTGGTTCCTGCTGAATGCCACCAAATAGAACTCCCTTAGAGCTGAAATCCTATCTGGTTCCTTCTAAGCCTCCTCACAAAGGGCCAGCATCCTTGACCACATAAGCCTCCTCACAAAGGGCCAGCATCCTTGACTACAAACTCAGCTTGGGATACGAGAGTCAAAGTTGGTAAGGCTACAACACATTATTTTCAAATGGATACTCTTTGGTTTCTAAGTCATATTCAATCACCACAGGCCTTTGGCAAGATTAGGGATGACAATTTTGAGTGTATTTACGTCAGAATTCCTAAAGCTCCAGGTGAAATTACAACTTACCCATTGCCTTACCAAGACAAATGATTTAGTAGTATAACTCTCTGAAGTAAGCATGTAGGCAGAAAAGTAGGGGAGATCCCCTAAAACTCTAATTCTTAACATTTTTTTTTTCCTTTTTAAATACTAAGTGTAATCCAAAGCATCTGTCCAAGAAAGTACTTCCTTTTCTCCTTTTATGCTGTAAGTTTTTCTCTATAATTACAAGAAAATACTTGAGCTTTTAGGAGTTCTTTGCCTGCTTTGAGAAGTTAGAAATGTAATTTTATTTATCTAAGTTTTATGAAATTTTCAAATAGTAGCTGACAGAAAAGCTGGTCTCCTGAGAGCTAATGTTTATCATTAGCAACAAACAGGAAGACTTGACTCTTAGGCCTGAATAATTCTGATGATGATTCCTTCTCATCGTTTCTCCTTTCTGTCTTCTTAGGGCAAAGCATCCATCTTTGGGATTCAATTTATTACCCATTACAAAATACATATTTTTAGAACTATATCCACATTTTGGTGTCAAATGTAAATAGATCTACTCACCACATATTAGGTTATAGATTTCAATATTTTCAAATGGCTCAATTTCAGTCTTCTCTTTAAAACTTGGTCCATGTGCCAAGAAGATAGCCTAAGTGACAACAGTTTATGGTTATGAGATGCCATCTAAACGCAAAAACAGATGTTGGCAAAGACCCAATTTTCCCTCTGTCCTAGCTCCCCAGTTGTGTCTGAGGCTATTGTGAGGAATTCTTGAAAATGATTTTTATATCATTTGCACCTATGATTGGGATTCCAACCATCCCAGTCAAATATAATCTATATTGTATTTACTTTTGCTACATGGACCTGCTTCCACAGCCCCTCTTATGTCAACAGATGAGGAGAAACCAGCAACACCGGACAACCAGGGTCAGCACAATTCTACCATATGTATGGTACAAATTACAAATTCATCAAATAATACCAGATATTCTTTCCACAGTCCTTTCATGTCATTGTTCAAATATGTTAAGTGACAAAAACTGTTGAAGTCTCTAAATGCTACTTTTTTTTTTTAACAACTTATACTAACCCACTGATTTCCCAAATATATCTCCCCCCTACTTTTAGGAAGAAGAAACCTGAATACTTTTATTTACATTTAATTAATTCCTGTTAAATATATTATGAATAACACACCTAATACTTTCAGACTATAAATAACTAGAAAAAAGTGTCAAACATAAATATTTTTTGGTAACAGTGTCATGTATCTTTTTTCCCAAGATAATCAGCAAAGAACAGGAGGCATAAGTGTTCCTTATAGTAACTGGCTTAATTATCAAATATCAAATACCAGTAGTATTCTGCATCTCTGGGTCTCCAGAGACTATTCAAATGTTTACAAGGATCTATAGCTCTTCATGACAATGTTAAAAGGCAGTATATTCAGAAAGAGCCCAAAACATTTTCTTTAATTGGGAAGGATGGGTGTATGTGTGTGGGGGGGGGGGGGGGTGTGTTATTATTAATGGAAATAGATAAGACAGCCAGTTGCGAAAAGTCTTAAGGCTTTACCTATGGGGGAATATCAGTTATACTTTATTCAAACAGTCTCTTCCCTGGGTTTCCAGGACACACTATGCTCCTCCTGGTTTTCTTCCTTCGTTATTGGCTTTACTTCTAAGTGTCTTTGCTAGTGACTCTTTTTCTTTCAACTTCTTCAAGTAGAATTGCTTACAGCTCAGTCTTTGGTCTTCCTTTCTACCTATATTTACTCAGTTTCTGAAGACTGTCTCTAGTTGTGTATCTTTTAAAACTAATTTGCACACCTAAAACTTAAATTTTTAAAATCTCTGCATAGACAGACTCTTTTTAGGTGCCCATAAAACTTCTCCACTTGAATGCCTAATAAGTATTTTGAACATAACATACCCAGTTGAACCCTCACTCCTTCCTCTCCAATCAGCCGTAGTTGAACATCCTTCCAATAGCCTATGACTCTCTCATCCCCAACATGTCAGGCACACTGCCACCTTCAGGCCTTTGCACTGGCTGTTTCCTCAACCTGGGACACTTGTCCCCTGAATATTTGAAAGGTAAATTCTATCAGCTTCTTCAAGTCTCTGTATAAACATCATAATGAATCTCACCCTCTCCACCTTGTGTAAAATAGCACACCACTCCCATGGTTCGCTGAAACATCCCCAATGTCTGCCAACTCTGCTTTTCTTTCATTTCCCATGGTACCTACCCCTAATATACCAAGTAATATACTACATTATTAACACCAATAGTCTATATTCCTCTGTTAGAACGAAAGCTTCATGAGGGCAGGGATCCTTAGCTGTTTTGTTCAAAGCTGTATTCAAGAGCCCTGAAGACTGCCTATCACAAAGTAGCTACTCAATAAATATTTGTTTAAAAAAAAAAAAATGAAGCAGTAAGTTACCTCCATGCTCTTAAATTCGTTGTTATAACCATGATTGCCTCCTCCACAGGATGAATATGCTTTACTCCTTTAAAGAAATAATAATGTTACATTGCAATAAATACATGGATATGAAATCATACTCTTAACCTGAGCTTTAATGGATTTTTATGTACCTTCTGCTTTTATAGAAGTAAATTTTTCTGTCAACAACAGCATAAACATAGTTCTTTTCATGCTCAAATTCATAACCATAGAGGAACAAACAGAATGGCAGGAGAGAAGGAAGGAGAATTCCAGAATCTATAAATAGAATTCAAAAGCCTTTGACACTTAGACATTGACAAGATAAAAACAAAGGCATAGATTAAAAAAAAAAAAATTTGAAATGTTAAGATTGTGTGTCAGCTATACATCAATAAGAATTTAAAAATATAAAAAAGTTATCTTCTAGCTTACCTGTATCTTTACACATTAATTCATGTCTGAGTGATTCAGAACAGTTTGACTAAGATGCTACTTAAAGCATTTCAGTACTTTAGAATTAAGTCTTTGAAACTGGGAAAAAATATTGATTCCTATTAAAGTATAAACAATATGGAGTAGAAGTTAATTATAACACTTGGTAAGAAGAAGCTAGTATAATCTTATAAATTCAGTTTATTTTTAATTTGGGGGCCATTCTTCCATAGGCTGTTGCCTTATTACTTGAAGGACTTTTCAACTATAATTAGTCTTTTGTCCACCTTCTCATACTTTAGTATTTGAACTGAGAAATATTAGCAATTTTATACATAGTTGGTTTTTATACATGAAGGCAAAATGGCAACAAATAAACCTAGTTTTTTTTTTTTTTTAAAGCAATAATGTCATAGGAGTTCAAATTAGGTCGCTAATGGAAAAAAAAAAAAGCCTTCTCTTCCCAACAGTTGGCCTTAAGAGATTTTTCTCATTTGCTTTCCCACTCCTACCTCCCACTCCTCAAGCAAATACATGCACGCAGTGTTTTTGTTTGTTTTTATGTCGTAGGCAGGACTTAAGTGTCTTAAAAAATTAACTTTTACAACAGCCATAAATGACTCCTACTCAGCTTAAATAAAAATAAATCACAAATTAAAAAATAAATCACAACACTGAGCAGGCTACACTCATCTCTACCCAAGAGAGGAAAGAAAGGAGAGGGTAAGGACTAGCAAGAGTAGGGAAAAACAGGAGGAGTCCTATTCAAATTCAATTACCCAAGGTGCCAGTTCATTACTTTGGTTAATTCCAATAAAATATCGGACAGAAGGAAAGAGTTGCTTAAAAATATTTTTATCCTTATTTCAGTGATATTTGGTTCCATCAGATTATTGGAACTATATGGGGATAATTAAGTTTTAAATTCTGTGTGGGAGGCTAGAGGATTCATTAATTAAAGGGGAAAAGAGGTCTTTAGAATCAAGTCATCGGTAAAATTTTCTGAAGTTGATCCTTCCTTTATTTTTATTTTCAGAAAAATATTTAATATTTTCAACTTCTCACCGAACTCAGTTAGGAAACTAGTCAATATGAAAGTCAATACTTACTTGGAAGTAAAAGGTAAAAAAAAACAGTGTTTGAAAAACACGATTTTCTGTCCTCAAGTGAAAATTCTAGCAATTGGCTCGCTCTTCCAACTGGTCCTGTTTATGCTTTCCAACCATTAGACTGGAAATTACATATGGAAAAACAGAAGCCAGCATTGGGAAAAGATGAGTTGATTTTATCTATTCTGGTTAAGCTCAACTTCCAAGTACCATATGAAATCTTCTGGAACATGTTCTCTTTTATCTTCTCCATGCCTAATTAGTCAAGTTGAAATCAAGGCCAGTTTCTCCACCTCAGTTGAGTAATGACACAGGTTGGAGATGAGCAAGACCTCTTTCCTGACTTTCAGACAGCTGCCAAGTCCCACGCACCTGCACAGTCCCTTTCACATCTTCCCCTGCTCTCCTCTTCTGCCGTGCTCAGCCGAATCCTTGTTACTTCTGGCCTGAACCAAGTTCCTAATTGGTCTAAGTGGTTATCCTGACTGTGAATTTCAGAGTCTTCCCACAACACACACACACCCACACACATACACATGCACACACACACACACACACACCTCTTAGCCATATTGACACTGAGCTCTCTGAAATGCAAATGCTCATATCCACATATTTACCTTAGCCACCCTGTATCTACCAACGTCCTGCTTCCTTAACTGTCAAAAGTCATAGATTTTAGTCATGACAGTTCCTTTAGGAAGAGACCAACTCCATTCTCCCAGGGCTCTAGTGATGCAGAACTATTTGAAATTGCTGGAATCCAGTCCTTCAGCCCAGAAACCTGTTTCTACACTTCCTTGCCCCAGAGCAGCTGCTGGCTTGAAAAAGGTGCCCCATTGCTCTGGGTAGAGAATTTTGAGAAAGAAGCACCTTTGTGAATACAGCCTGGCAGTGCTCAAGGCTTAGCAAGCCGATGGATGCCTTCTAGCAGAGTAAAGTGGTCCATTTCCTCCTGCAGACATAGCCCCCTATCAGGGCTCAGTGAGCTGAGCAAGAGTTGTTTTCACTGCCTCTCTTCTTGGCTGAATGCTTCTGGGCAGTGCACAGACTACACAACTACCTGAGGCAGACTGGCTGCATGTGACAGCATTTAGCTATCCCATCCTGAGTCTTCAAAGCCCAGAGCAGTAATCACAGCCACCAGGAAGCTTCTTCTGATGTTCTCTGACATCCACACCTGGGCTGTGTAATCACTCTTTTTGTATCCTTGCATTTTGTACGTGATCCTCACGCAGCAATCCTCATGCAGTATTTATAACAACTGACTACAATTCTTGTCTTTCTCCTTTCCTGCACAAAGATCCTTAGTGGGGGACTGTGTCTACCCCCATTTCTTAGAAAGGTACCTGGGAGGGACACCTGGATGGCTCAGTCAGTTAAGCGTCTGCCTTTGGCTCAGGTCACAATCCCAGGGTCCTTCAACAGACTCCTGCATTGAGCTCCCCACTCAGCAGAGAACCTGTTTCTCTCTCTACATCTGCTGCTCCCCCTGCTTGTGCTGTCTCTCTCTCTCTCTCTGACAAATAAGTAAAATCTTTAAAATAAAATAATATAAAATAAAATGATTTTTTTAAAAAAAGAAGAAGAAAAAGAAAGGTACCTGGAAGGTATTTGTCACTTTTCAATCATAAAATGAAAAGCTATTATTCAAGTTCGTTTAGGGAGCACTTTAACAATACTTCAGTTGTAGTTTCAAATAATTGGGTTTCCTCAAATTAATAAAATCCAACACATTTTAGGCAAAATAAAGATGATGACGGTGAAAGAGTACACTAAACGATGATATTTGCTATAATTCTGGAAAGGAGATCTATCTAGCTATCAAATATCGGACATTATAACTAAAAACAGCATACTGTAATGTAGAGATCAGGCAGCCTGACACTCATGTGTTAAGGGTTGGAGGTAGAGCGAACCCAGGGCTTGATCAGATGAGACACCTTGGTGGCTCGGATTTGGGCTGTCGGCAACATTTCCCTTTGATATAAATGAGTTTACTTTAATATCAAGAGACTAATAAAACCAGGCTAATTTGGTGTTGCAGATGATGAAGACGAAATCCTGAGACATTAATTTGTTTATGTTCTCACAGTCTATGTGTGGAGGCGGGTCTTGAACCCTCAGCCTTGAACATCTTGCTGCTAGTGGTTACATTTAAAAAGCTCGTAATTTGAGACTAGATATTAATGTGTAATACCCAGAGGTATTCTGGTGGCTGGACTCTCCTTCTATAACCGATCGGTCATGTTATAGGATGCATGGGCACTTCTGCATTTGTTACCAGTGACCTCTTTATTTCTTCCATCTCATACTCTCAACAGTAAATATTTGTGGAGCCATTTACCCACATTTGGACATATATTTGCTCGCATGATACATGCCTACATTACTAAGAGCTTTATATACTTAATATTAGTAAAGCTTCGTCTTTTTAGTTCTTCTGGAGAATGCTATGGTGAGCCGTACAATAAAGCCACTCATCCTCGCAAAGGATTGTGAAACCCCAATCCCAAGGAGAGAGGCCAACGCCATCTTGTGGTCAGCTGCGAGCACGCACACTCTCTGGCCTAACCGTGTACTGCTTAGAACAGGTTTTGCCAAAACCCCAGTTCCTCATCCTGTACCCACTCATATTAGAGCCCAACTGCCTTATTTTCCCTTTGTTAAACATGTCTTTCAGAGTCTGTACACCCACTGTCTTCTGTATCCTCCGGCATTACACTGCACACAAATAAGGCCAGAAAATATGATCATGATTCCATTTAAACCCACATATGCACATGCAAAAACCACCACCACCACCACAACACTGGAATGAAACAAAGAGATAGGAAACATTAGTTGCACTACCAGAAAGTGTGTATGTATTTATTTGCTGGCTTATTATCAGTCTTCATCACTGGACAAGAATCCTGTCTGTTATCCTTCAAATGCCTGAAACAAGGCCCAGCACACACAAAAACAAACATGATTTTGTGAAACCAATGAATGAATTGGTTATCTTGGGATGAGGGGATTCAGAATGGTTTTTATTTTCTCTAAACACAATTATAATTTACAAATGCTCAACAATCAACATGCATAGTAACTAGAAAAAAAAGACCAAGCTAACCAATGGGTTAGCTTGGCCTCAGAACCATAAAGGTGCTCCTTCATAAAAACCACAAAGATGACAGACAACGATCTCAAGGAGCCACCCAATCAATAACTTACTACCAACCTTCAGGACAACTGATATCATCTTTATATCCCGTCTGCCACCTTAAAATGACCTGAGTGCGGGTGTGCTGGTACTGACAGTTTCTGGAACGGTCTACAGTGTCAGTCTTCTTCCTCTTGCTCGTCTGTCTTGTGAGGATTAGGATGCTAAGACTGAAATGCCTAAGAACAGGCGTTTCAAATGCAGAAGTTCTAGGTGGCATGTAAAAAGTCAAGGAAATATCAATACTCAGGAAAAAAAATCACAGGATTATAATAGCAGGGTAAAATTAAGGTAAAGAAATAAAACCCTGCCATTTGCAACAATGTGGATGGAACTAGAGGGTATTAGGCTGAGCTAAATAAGCCAACCAGAGAAAGACATTTATCATATGATCTCTCTGATATGAAGAACTTGAGAGGCAGGGTGGGGGGTTGTGGGGGGAAAATGAAGCAAGGTAGGATCGGGAGGGAGACAAACCATAAGAGACTCTTAATCTCAGGAAACAAACAGGGTTGTTGCGGGGGTGGGGGGAGAGGGTGGTTGGATTATGGACACTGGGGAGGGTATGTGCTATGGTGAGTGCTGTGAATTTTGTAAGCCTGACGATTCACAGAACTGTACCCCAGGGCAAAAAATACATATGTTAATATAAATTATAAAAAAATTAAGGTAATCTATATTGAAAGGCGGTTGTTAAAAGTATTACAAGACAAGTGAATAGATGCACAAACCTCACAGCCAGCCACTGCCGATCCACCAAAAGATGAACCTTGTCAATTCTAATATTTTTGGCAAAGTGGAGTCGTTTTGGCAAATCAGGAGTCAAATAGGGTTTGAAATGCTGATCAGGTTTCTGGCACTAAAAAATAGGTAAATTCTTTCTTCATGTAAGTTATAAAATATGCAAGCTAATTCAACAATAACATCTTCTAAGACAATTAAGCACTTTTTAAAATTAAGAGGATTTAAATTTGGCTTATAAAATAAGGATATGAGGGACGCCTGGGTGACTCAGTGGGTTGAGCCTCTGCCTTCGGCTCAGGTCATGATCTCAGGGTCCTGGGATTGAACCCCACACGGCAGGCTCTCTGCTCAGCAGGGAGCCTGCTTCCCTCTCTCTCCCTGCCTGCCTCTCTGCCTTCTTGTGATCTCCCTGTCAAATAAATAAAATCTTTTTAAAAAATTTTTTTAAATAAAATAAGAATATGAAACCTCGTATCATTGTGGTCACATTTCCCAATTATGTTGTTTTTACTGTTGCAAGTTGTTGACTTGAAATTATGAGTTGGTGTTTGATGTTCTAAGTTTTTTACCATAAACTTCCCCTCCTTTTTTGACAGACACTAGCTACGTTGATATTTCGAGTAGCAATTACAACTTCTGAATTTAAATTACATATGAAGACTACATAACACAGTAAATATCACTAAAAATTTTAAGACTCAGTTTAATTGCACCAAAATCCTTTTTCAATGGATTCAATTTACCCTTGAAATAACCTACATTTGCTTACTTCTCAAATCAAATGAAAAGTTTCTGATACCTGGCACAGTTTCTTTATCTTTAAAACTCATGGATCTCTTACTAACTAGAGGGAAATGTTTCCTTAATAATTAAATAATTAATAATTACTGCAGTAACTTGGTGGCATATTTTAAAACTGTGTAAAAATGCAACTCAGGGCGCCTGGGTGGCTCAGTGGGTTAAAGCCTCTGCCTTTGGCTTGGGTCATGATCCCAGGGTCCTGGGATTGAGTTCCACAAGGGGCTCTCTGCTCAGCAGGGAGCCTGCTCCCTCCTCTCTCTCTCTGCCTGCCTCTTTGCCTACTTGCAATTCTGTCAAATAAATAAATAAAATCTTTAAAAAAAAACTGTATAAAAATGCAACTCATAGAGAGCTAAAAAAAAAAAAAAAGTGAGGAGACAAGAACTAAAACTAAAAATGAACTTTTTCTCCCTCATGACCTTTTTGAGAAACAAGAGAAAAAAAATACAGGTAAGAATATGGGGAAATTAAATTTTTTTCTACTTCTTCATTTTATTTAAGTCTCAATCATCTCACAAATACTTTGTCTGTACTCATTACTATTTTGTGCTCAATTTATAGAAGAAAAAAAGACACCATGAAATTGAACCAAAAAAACTAAAAAGGAAAATGGACAATAGAGCAAGAGAGTTATAGGATGAAAAGGGGAAGAGAAATTATTTTTTTTTTTTTAAAGAGTAGATTTTTTTTTTAAGATTTTATTTATTTGTTTGACAGAGAGAGATCACAAGTAGACAGAGAAGCAGGCAGAGAGAGAGAGAGAGGGAAGCAGGCTTTCTGCTGAGCAGAGAGCCCAATGCGGGACTCGATCCCAGGACCCTGAGATCATGACCTGAGCCGAAGGCAGCGGCTTAACCCACTGAGCCACCCAGGCGCCCAGGGGAAGAGAAATTATTTATTGCACACTTATTTTGGCCATTTTTTTTTCTTGCCTAGTTTAGTATCTTTACTAGGCCTCCTCTTCTTTTTTTTTTTTTTTTTTTAAGATTTTATTTATTTATTTGAGAGAGAGAAAGAGAGCATGAGCAGGGGTCAGGAAAGGGAGAAGCAGGATCCCCGCTGAGCAGGGAGCCTAATGCAGGGCTCGATCTAAGGACCCGAAGACCATGATCTGAACTGAAGGCAGAAGCTTAACTGACTGAGCCACCCAGGCACCCCCATTGTTACTTCCTTCAGAAGTCAATATTTTTGTAACATTCAGGCCAAGTACTCTATGGCAGCTCTTGGGTACACAGCTTCCTCAAAGATACATGGAACTAGACTGTACCCTTGAGGACCGAAAGTCACATGTCAGTCACACTCTCCTAGCTGGTATGTAGCCAGAATAAATCCCAAGGAAATGGGAGGCATGTTGCCAACTTCTGAAGGAAGAATGGGGTTATACTTTGCATTTGAGAATTTAGGCTGAAGACTCTAAAGTTGGGAAAACTTGGGTCATTTTATCTAAGAACAAAGTTGATATTGTTTTCTGTCATGCAGCCACAATACTGTTGAGCTAAAGAGCCACCCGTTCATGTTTGGTTATGTTTGTCCAATAAAAGCTCAGTACGGGACCAGGGACCAGCATTACCAGGAATATATATTGCACTGCCAATGCAGTATTTCCTGGGAATAACAGATGACTTCAAGAAATGGTGGTCCATTCCTTCAGGGTTCTGTGGCTCCAGGCCCAGCCTATTCTTACAGTGCCAGGTAATGGGTTTCCAAAGCCTGTGGTAAATTCCCTGCACCATCAGAATTGTTAGAGATTTTCCCCTCCTCACCAACACGGCTTCAGCTATAGGGCTAGTGAGGTGATGAGGATAGAACAACAATATGTGGTTTTAGAGAGTCCACATGCTGAAAATTCCCAAGTGCCCCTCCAATCAGCATGGACACACAGCCTCTCTGCGTTTCACCAGCATGGGGTGAGGTTGCCTACCCTGCGTACTCAAGATCAGCGTATCAGAAGGTGTAAGAGAAAAAAGGAGTGATTAAGACTAAAGAACTGCTGATCTAGTGGTCATTTCAAGAAAAATTTTTTAGGGGCACCCGCGTGGCTCAGTGGGTTAGGCCGCTGCCTTTGGCTCAGGTCATGATCTCAGAGTCCTGGGATTGAGCCCCACATGAGGCTCTCTGCTCAGCAGGGAGCCTGCTTCCTCCTCTCTCTCTGACTGCTTGTGATCTCCGTCTGCCAAATAAATAAAATCTTAAAAAAAATTTTTTTTTTAGATTTTGTTCATTTATTGGACAGAGAGAGAGAGATAGAGAGAGCACAAGCCTGGGGAGTGGCAGACAGAGGGAGAGAGAGAAGGAGGCTCTCCGCTGAGCAGAAAGTCCAGCAAGACTCTATCCCGGGACCCTGGGATCATGACCTGACCTGAGCAGAAAGCAGACGCTTTACCAACTGAGCTTCCCAGGGGCCTCGCTAATGGTCATTTCTACATCAGACGTGCTGTGGGTCCCAGGAGACAGTAACACTGCTCCCTCTGGGTTTTCCTCACTTTCAATGATTCACATTTCATCTTAACATTTTTTACTGTAATTGCCGCCTATACTTAAAGAAACCTAGCCCCATCCCAAGCAATGATAGGGTCATGAATCTCAGGTAATAGATAATATACTTGGGAATATGCCTTAAATACGGAATTATTAAAACTATACTTAAGAAGAACTCGTCAGGTCTCTCCAGGAGCAGTGAATGTCACTTTGAAAAGCCCAGATGGCTTTAAGCTAGGTATCTGGAGTTTGCCTTGCTCCTTTACTCACAACCCAGAATGTGGGAACCAATCAAAAGCAGTTGCAATTATACTTGGAGGGTGAAGGGATGATTTTTCTTACTTGTATGAACAGAACGGTAAGTGTTCATGATTCCCTATTTTCTGATATTAAGTCAATTAAAACATGTGACAGGCGGCGCAGCCTGAGGCTCCCTGGCATGGCTCTTTTGCAGGGACCATCAGCCCGCTCAGTGAAAACCAGGAGCCCCCCAGACTAATCTCCTGGAGGCGCAACAACTGCAAATGGAAACACCTAAGATAACAGCAACCGATATGCATGTAAAATGATGTCAATGGAGGGTTTCATAAATAAATGACAAGTGGCTTGGGCTCAGAAATATACATTTCTTCCAACCCAGATTTTAAGGACATTCTATTACCTTACATATATGTAGTAGGACACTGTATACTTACACTGAGGTTCCTGACAATTTCTTCAGAATTAACTGTTTCAAAAAAAAAAAAAAAAGAATCACATCACAAATGTGAACAACTCAGATGAATTTGACATATACATTTATTAAGGACTATGATCTGGTAAGATTGAGTAAAAAACTATTTTCAACAAAGAATTATTTTAGAATTTAAGAATATATTTTAACCTACAAATAGTATACATTTTAAACTAACAATTATGTAAAATATATTAAGTTTATTAATATTACTATTTTAATTAATTGATTTTTAATTAATATAACTAGGATTATTAATGTAAGTAGACTGTATTTCATTACATATTATTTATTATAAATATCTGCTTATATGGCTATAAGTAGAACATATTTAACCTAACAAGTAGAATATATTAATATTTTTATTATTAACATTTTGTTTTCATTAATACTTTATTAATATTAACAAAATTAAGTAGAATATGTTTTAATTTGAGGATATTAAATATTACCATAGACTTTACAGACTGACTATATTTAAACAAGGAAGGGGATTTCTCCTTTGCTTCTGTATGGTCTTCCCAAGAAGTCAGAAGAAGGGCCTGGCAATCTCTACATCCTCAGAATCATAAGGTATGGCTATTCACATTCAATTTTACCTTTTGTTTCACATGGCATCTTCATACTTACAACTGTAAAAGTCATGAGGTATATTACGAGCCCTGATACGAGGGGCAGGCCCTTCGTACATGTAGAAGTTTATTCGAGGAAAATAATTAGTCATATATTCCATTTTGTCACAGTAAGTCTGATCCATTCCTGAATTTTAAAAAAAGTATGTATACCACTGAGTATAGATAGATAGATAGTAACAGATGGTAACAATCTGTTGTCTTTCACCATTTCAAATCAGAGATATTCCATGTTACAGATCTCAAAACAAGTTTCACTGAGCACCTATACAACTGACCCTATGATTTCACTCTAAATGGCAGACCTTGAAAACCCTGGCAGTGGAGGAGAAGGGTCACGTTTATAAGAGAAGAATAAACAAGAATTATGAACAGATCATTTGTTCAACATGAATCAACTAACTTCAAAGAAGAAAATCCTCTGGAGAAATTTATTTAAATACATTATTTAAATTTATATAAGCAGCATGCACTTTAAATTTTTTTTTTAATTTTTTTAAACAAAATGGACATTAAAATGGTTCACTTTCATTTTAAAACAGTAGGACAATGTGTTAAGAAAACATTTTAGAAATTTTTTAAATAAATTACTGTTTCTCGTTACCTTGACGTCATAAAATATGAACAAAAGTTCTGTACACATAAAATCCTTTTCCTCCTCTCCTCCATGCCTCATTTCTTCACAGCCTTTGGAGCTAAGCTTGACTAACCTAAGGAAAATCATCCCATTTCTGCTTTATGTACCTCCAAATACACCTTATCTAGTAAAGTACTTGACACTGAATTGGCACTCAAAAAATATTTGATTGAACAATAACCCAGCCATATCCCTTACTTTTTACAGAAAAGTAAGTATATGGATGGATTTTCAGAATTAATGTAAGCATAAACTAGAAATTTTAATTTTAGTCTTCTATTCCTCACAGCCTACCACAAAACTTGTTGCTTGCTCATTCAAAATGTTTTAAGTCTGGAAGTAAACTCTAAAATATCACTATCCTTTTCACATGTTCCTTGAAATGGTAAGACATAATCAATGATAAAATATAATTTTAAAAGAAAAGTATAAAAGAAAAAGAAAAGAAAGTGTACCATGGTCAGCCAAAAGGATTATATTGACACAGTTGTGTAAGTTCCGCTGTTTTAAGCCTTCCATCAACATACCAAAAGCTTTATCTACCAACTGTAAGGCTTGAATTATCTGAGGGGGGAAAAAAAAGAGTTAAGATTTTCTTCATGTGGGCGCTTGGGTGGCTCAGTGTGGTTAAGCCTCTGCCTTCAGCTCAGGTCGTGATCTCAAGGTCCTGGAATCAAGTCCCGCATCGGGCTCTCTGCTCAGCGGGGAGCCTGCTTCCCCCCCTCTCTCTGCCTGCCTCTCTGCCTACTTGTGATCTCTCTCTGTCAAATAAATAAATAAAATCTTAAAAAAAAAAATTTTTCTTCATGAATTCAACATTAATTAATGAAATCACTATTTAAGGGAATAAAAATTGAATAAATGTCCTTCTCTGAAATTTCTGGGTTTTGAAGTAGGACATCAGAGCCTAGCATCCATGCTACCACATGGATTCCCTAAATTTCTATAAGCAAATTAAAAAAAAATTAAACCATGTTTCAACAAAGGAAAATAGACTATTGGCCAATAAATATCTAAGAGAAACGTTCAACCTCCACAACATTACTCAGCTGTAAAGGCTTTCATGATCATGCCCAGTGTTGGGGAGGGGTTGTCCATGGACACCTCTGTAGAAGTCTTCATGGGTGCTGGGGGAATCACGTGACAATGCCTAACCAGAGAGTAAAAAAGACACATATCCTATAAACTAACAGCTAACTCTGGGCATTTGTCCTCATAAACACTGAAATTACAAATGGAAATTTATACCTAAGCAGGGAGCCCTTTGTGGAGCTCCATCCTAGAACCCTGAGATCATGACCTGAGCCTGAGACAGATACTTACCTGACTGAGCCATTCAAGTGCCCCTCATTTTTTAAATATATTTAACATTTCTCAGTAAACATCGTTGCACAGAAAACGAAAAGGAAATCTATCAAGATAGTATTAATAGTGGTTATCTCTGAACAGTGAACTGGAGTTCATGTCTATTTTATTGGTTACATTCTTTTGTGTTTTTAAAATTTTTCTCCACTTCATCACCCTAGTGCATTGGACTGACAAGGTTTAAGTGAATACATTTTAACTGACATAACATTATGTTATGTCAGTAACTGACATAATTATTTTTTCCGTGACTAGGAAAATGTAATAGCAAGGGATTGGGAAAAATGTGTAATCTCTTATAGTACTATTATAAAATGACAGCTTTTTTTTTCTTTTTTAAGACTTTTACAAGCCAATTACTGTCAAGAGCTTTAGTATATTAACTCATGAAATTGTCATGGTAATATGGTATGGTAATATGGTAATATGCATGGATGGAGCTATTTCCACCATCTGGAATTTCCAGGAGGAAAGACCAGGAAACTTGAGGTTTAAAGAAGTTAAGTAACATGTTCATGGTCCCACAGTTAATAAGGGACTTTTCAAACCGGTTCGATCTACTGCTAAATCCATCAACTCTTGAGTTGCTTTCCTGATTCCCGTTCTTTTCTTTCTCTTCTTTTCTTTAAGTTTTTATTTATTTACTTGGTGGGAAGAGACACAGAGGGAGAGGGGTTACAAGTAGACTCCCTGCTGAGCTGGGAGCTAGCTAGGAGACTGGATCCCAGGACCCCCAGATCACGACCTAAGCCAAAGGCAAATGCCTAACCCACTGAGCCATCCAGATGCCCATCCTGATTCCCATTCTTAAGGTGACCTTGCATTCTGGTTTGTGACCATGAGTCACAATTCCCACCTGTTAGGGCATAATTATGCCTCCTTTTGTGGTCATTCTACTCACTCCTCCCAATTGTACTAACAGTCATCTCCCAGCCTCCTGGCATCTGCTGCCATTGGACTTTCCACAGATTGAAACATCTGTGCATGTGCCTGCCTCCCCAGGAAAGTGTGAGCTCCTGCAGGGAAGAGACCCTGCGATCTAACTCATCACGTTTCCCAAGCACAGAGTCTGTCATAAAGTATCCACTCAACAGATGGCACATTCTACTAAATGTTAAGTGTCTAGATGCTAGTCCCGTACTCTAGCCCGGACAAAGGAGAGAAACAAGAAATCTCTGTAACAGGCAATAAGTGAACAGTTTTTAGGATGGGAAGATAATAAATAGGAACAGAAATGTTTGAAACTTTGGGAAAACCAAGTTCAGATTAGAAAACCTTGCTTCTTCACCACGGGATCGTGATCATTCACTTTCGGAGTGGATACATTGGAAATAGCAGAATCAGTTCCAAAACAAGGAGCTAAATGGTTAGACTCTCAATAAACAACTGTTTTCTGGATCCAGAAGTTCCTTATTATAAAATGAAATTCAAGGTTGCAGAGGAGAATGCTAGTAGGAAGTTCTATACAGCCTTAACATCATTGGCTTTTCAATAGGTACAACACCCTTCCTGTGTATTCTGCCTCCACGTGCTTCCCCAAAAAGTGGAGGCCCTTAGCATTCTAGAATCATTCTGTCCTGTTCATGAGCATTATCAAAAATTTAACTTGATTTGTACTTAATTTCAGGTTTCTTTTCCAAATTTAATTTTTCTTTTTCAACTTTTCATTCTGTCTAAGATGTAATACTTTGTTTTTCAATAATGAATTAACAGCTGAAACTTGTTCAAGTATTAGACCATTACTTAAAGCTACCCAGGACCAGTCAGGACATTCTGCACCTAATTCAACTTCCATACTAGAGAATCCTTGGAACAAATTTGGTATCAAGAAGTTGCTGGTCTCACCAGACTTTAAATGTCTCTCTTACCATCTACTACAACCCCAGTTCATAAAGCCCTCTTCACTTATACCAGGCCACCATCAGCTTCCCATTTAAATGCCATTTAAGCTATCACATTTCTAAGGTTTCTTAAAATAAAAACTCCTTATACATTAACTCATTATTTCTTTTATTTGCCCCTTCCACATGGTTTCTGGGTAATGGCCTCATTTTCTTCACCCCTAAGAATGTCTTGTACAACATTAGGTCCACCAGAAACTGTTCAAAGTAGACTTTAAAGAAATAGTGGAGCAAGAGCAAGACGGTTTTGATGAGCTAAACATCTAGAACTTACTAAACTTTCAACAACGTAAGAGAGCAAACTAAAACAGACTTTTTGATTTCAAGTTATGTCTTAACTCTGAATTAAAGTATGTGATTAAAAATACCAGTAACAATAATAAAGCCATGAAGGTATCCAGTTTCTCCATCCACTTTGCCTCTTCTAACTTTTAAATGAGGTGTGGTCTTCATCCTTCTTTTGTTTTCACTCTTCACTTTCATGAACCATCTACATGCTGCCAAGCTGCTCAATCTTTATCTCCTCTGAGCTTTAATCCATGTTCAGTTGCCTGCTGGGCATCTACCTTTGGACATTACAAGCAGCTTAAGCACACCATGATCTTCTCTTCTCCTCCAGAACTAACCCCCTTTAGTCACCTCATTGGTGTAAATAGAAACACCTATAGCAGCTCATGATAGAAATCTGACAATTGTCCTTGATCCACCACCCCATCACCCAACTCCTAGCAAGCCATGCCAAATCTATTCCCAAATCTACTTCAAACGATCTCCTACCTTCCGTGATGGTTGCCTCTACCCTAATCCTAGACACAATGCTCTCTTTCCGGGAAAGTTGTAAAATCTAACTTGGCTCCCCTCACCTTCCCCGTTCCCTCTAACCCATTCCTCTCATACAGTAAAACTGATCTTTAAATACACACACATCTGATTATGTCACTTGCCTTGGTGCTTCCATTACACATTCTATGGCCAACAGGGATGTGCATGATTTGGTGCCCTGCAGCCTTCTCTAGATTTCCCCTTAGCCCTCGCCTCTAGGCCACTGCACTCTAGACACTGGTGAGAGATAATGCGCACACAGGGATCCCAGCAGTGCCTGGCACAGAGGTGCACACAGGAAGAATTAACTGCTATGATTATTAACTATTATATCATGCAGTCCATTCCTCTAACCACCGGTCCATTTGCCTGTCTGTTCATTTGTTCATTCTGTGCATTCCTCGACTATAATCAGCGACTCCCTCAACCAAGTCATTTGTGAACTTTTCTCCTTTTTATTATTCAGAGAACTTTCTAAGCAGCCCCAGTCCCCACTCCACCACAGACTAGGTTAGGACCTCCTCAATAATCTGTCAGGGCACCTTGATCTTTTCCTTTGCAGTACCTTTCAAAATTATACTTAAAGTTTATTTGGGGACCAAACTAGAGCATTGACTAGAAGAAAAAGATATGGTACTTGATATTAAGTCAGCAGCAGGGGTCAGGCAAATGCAGATTATAGTTTCCCCTCTCAAATAATTATATCAAATATGGGTAAGAATTAAAATAGAGGGGCACCTGGGTGGTTCATTTGGTTGAGCGTTTAACTCTTGAGTCTGGCTCTGGTCATGATCTCAGGGTCATGAGATCAAGCCCTGCGTCAGGTTCCAAGCTCATTTGGGGGATCTGCTTGAGATTCTCTGTCCCTCTTACTCTCCCCCTCCCTTCCCCAGTTCATATGCACTTGCTTGCTTTCTTGCTCTCTCTCAAAAAAAAAAAAAAAAAAGGAATTAAAATAGAAAAGAAGTGCTGAATATACTTCAGATAGATACTATGCCACTCACTCTTAAAATAGCATGATTATATGTTAAATTCTGGGATATAGGGCACCTGGGAGGCTCAGTGGGTTAAGCCTCTGCCTTCAGCTCAGGTCATGATCCCAGGGCCCTGGGATCAAGCCCCGCATCAGGCTCTCTGCTCAGCGGGGAGCCTGCTTCCCCCTCTCTCTCTTTGCCTGCCTCTCTGCCTACTTGTGATCTCTCTCTCTCAAATAAATAAAAATCTTAAAAAAAAATTCTGGGATATAGTCAAAAGCAGTGTTGGAATGCAAAGGATGAAAAGGTTTAAAATGGCAGGACTTGAGCTGGACCTTGTATAAGGAATCATTTTGGTTTAATGGGAAAAAGTAAGAAGGACATTTCTGATAAACCACAAAGTCAGGGTACCAGAATAAACATGCTTGTATTCCAAAAGAGGACAATTGTTACATTAAGTTTCTGTGAAGCAGGAAAATGCCATACTCATGGAGGCCTCCACAGCTTTACATTATGTCCAGGACAACAGAGTCTTCAGTGGATTTCGGAGGACAGATGACTCTATTTTTTTTTTTTTAAGTAATACTTAAGGCTTACATTCCTGTAGTAAAAATGTAGCATAATGGCTTAGATAATGACAAAACTAGAATTTAAACATCGACTTCAGGGCTCCTGGGTGGCTCCGTTGGTTAAGCAACTGCCTTCAGCTAAGGTCATGATCCTGGAGTCCCAGGATTGAGTCCTGCATTGAGTTCCACATTGAACTCCCTGCAGGGAGTCTGCTTCTCCCTCTGACCCTCCTCACTCTCATGCTCTCTCTCTCTCAAATAAAATAAAAACCTTTAAAAAAAAAAAGTCAACTTCAATAATACAGGCCCAGGAGGAGAGGAAGAACTCTGCCTGAGGCACTAGCATATTAAGTCCGATTATAAGGATCTTATGAATGGAAAAAAGGGCATGACGAGACAGCTGGGTAGTCCACCATGGACTTGTAGGTGACTTAGCTTGGAATGAGTGGCATTACCATGTGGAACTGGCATTACCATGTGGAACTAGCCTTGCTGCTTCCACTGTATGAAGTAACAGTGCAGCATCTAAGTCCCCAGCAAATGCCTATCAAATGAATCACGATGTAATGTAGCAAATAAAGCAGTATCTTTTTTCCTAGACTTTTTAATTTTGTTATGGTTTAACAAGGTAGACAATCTTTTAGACTGCTCACTATTTTAATTTCTTAATGTTTGTATCAAATACATTTTATTTAGTGGGAATTCAAGAATATTTTACGTTGTGGGTTAGGGCTAGATCATTTTACATTTTGTTCAGTCAAACACACTTACTTTGCCACTGACTGGCCCACTGTTATGTCCTTCAGAATCAGGCTCTTCCACATAGATGGTATAAAAATCAGGCCTAGGGGTAAAAGGGAAATGAAGAAAGCCATTATCAGCTTGGAATAAACTTGCAGGTTGGATTTGGGAAGTGTATACGTTTAGAACTTGGTGGCAATTTCCTTCTTTTCCTCTGGCCTCTCTCTTGGTCCAAGCCCAGTGGTTCCGCTTGGCCCCAGCACGAAGTTCTTCTACCAGGAAGTCAGTGAGACCTTCATGGGTATGAGTGGGGCTCTGACTCGTTTAGGAAAATCTGCCTTGCTCTTGCTGCTGAGTCCTCTCTCACTGTGCCCAAGCCTTTATATTTCCCACCCTCTGACTTTCAGCCCACTCTTTGTTCTAACATTCTCCTTCTTTCTTTAAATGTCTGGTTTCTGCTGACTTGTTGCTTCTTGCAGGGTGCTGACTCCAAGCCTTTGCTGGGGTCTTGCTCTGGCACCTCCGGCTCCCTGAGTCTGTCCTCATAACAAAGGTTCCTATCTGCTCTCCATTCTGCCTCCAGGCTGTATCTGGTTCTGTGATACTTGCCTCCACTCTCTGTTACTGACTCTATCTCTATTGCCCCATAATGCCCATCACATTCTCAAGAGCAAATAATTCTTAAAAATTTCTTAAAAAAAAAAAAAAGAAATCCAAGTTTCTTTCAGAAATGGTCATTTGCAGTAAAGAAATAATTTCATATTATACCCATGAATATCTCAATAGGACAGTACTCTGATACTAGATAATACCTTTTAGCTTTGGGCAGGTCCAGCCATTTTAACAAGGTAAAGATCCTTTCTTCATATGGGATACTTCTGAAGAGGAAAAAATAATTTTCAAAAATTAATCAAATTAGGAATAATTCCATTATATTCCTACTCAGGAAGACAGGTTGATATTTTTAGATATCCATTTTGTGTTCAAAATACTGAAGGGGACTCAGTATTACTCAAAGGGATGCCTGTTTTCAATAATTATATAGAGATATATTTGTCTCAATATAAATTAAATGTATATTATTCTCTTTCCTCTTTCCTTCTTATCCTTCCCTCCTGCAGTTTTCCAACTAAAAAGACCATTAATTATTATCCATTCATCTGATTTATTTTTATTTACTTCATTCATTTATACATTTATGTTACATTGAGCATCTACTGTCACACACTATTAGTTCAATTTCAACAAAATTTATTAGTGGGTAAACCAAAGATGCTTTCCTTTCTAGAGATGACATTCTAGTGAAGACAAACATTCTAGTGAAGACAAAAATAGATCTGATACACAAATAAATTATATAGTGTATCACAAGGTGACAAGTGTTATGTAGAAAAGAAAACACTATAGCACAGTAAGGGCACTACAAAACTAGGGTGGGGATGGTTTGGAGTTTGAAATCTTTGTTTGATCAGACCAAGACAATACTGGGAAAGTAATTTTTGTGCAACAGCCTGAAAGCAGTGAGGGAACAGGCTGTACAGATACATGGAGTGAATTATCTCAGGCAGAGGGAACAATCAGCACAAAGGTCCTAAGTAGAGCAAGCCAGGTGTGTCAAGGCCCACCCAGGAGGTCAGAACCCGGTAGTGGGAGAGGAAGTCTGAGACACAGGGGGTTGGTTAGGGTCATACCAATAGGGCGCTGCAGGTTTCTACTGTGAATGGGACAGGCGGCCATGGAAGTTTTTGGTGCAAAGAAGTGTCCTAAGTGGACATGTTTTTTTTAAGTTACCATGCTGGTTGGTGGATTAAGAGTAGATGATAGGAGACAAAAATAGAAGCAGGGAAATGTGCAAAGAGGCAAGTGCAGTAATATAGGCAAAAAGACAATGGTAGCTCCAACCACAGCAGTAATGCTGGAAATAATAGAAAGTTCTCAGACTGCATATATTTTGAATTATAGCCCCAAGCATTTACTGACAGACCAGATGAGGGTTGTAAGAGAGAGGAATCAATGATGACTTCAAGATTTTTGACCCAAACAACTGGAAAAATAGAATTACTATCAAGTTTAAGACCAAAAATGTCCTAATTATGGCTGCGTAGGTGGATCATCTCTGCAAACACTTCACTACCTGTTGTATATCTTATATATGGAAGGAAAGGACCCATTGACAGCCACGTCTGATCCAGGCCAAAAGAAGCTACCAGCTTTTAAACCTTGATACATTGCTGTCAGCCAGATCTATAAGAAGAAAAAATTTAAGGTAAGTGAAGAGAATAATTAGTGTAGAACTGGTAGGAATGGTGCCATTTTTTTTTTAAATTAAACAGTATTGACAGTTGCAAAATTTAATTACCCAGGGATCTACCTCAAAAATCAAAAACATATTAAGGCAGTAAGAAAGATCTTTTTTTTCCCCCAAATTGGTGAAATTGTACAGTTCCTCCTTCCCTTTTAAAGATCATAAAACAGAATCGGGGCGGGGGCATTAACAGAAAATCCTTAGAGAAGTTTCTACATTGATATGTAGAATCTTCATGATTCAATGAATCTTGGATTCCCAAGTTTCAAAAGAAGGCAAGTTAGGTGAGCAATCATACATATTTAGAAGATTTCAATTATAAGTGGTGAAACACCTTCCCACCACCCTTAGAAATTAGAAAGATAATGCAAAAGTGGAGAGGGAAGTGTGATCCACTGTCACACTGAAGAATGGAGATTATTTTGGAGTCACATGTAGAATGCTACATACTGGTTGTCCTTGCCACCAAGCGGGATTATTTTTCTCCTTTGATGAAAGTGAAAAATTCAAGTTGAGGTTTACATCATACATGTTATTGTCGATGATGCCATGGGATTCTGGATATAATCCCTAAAATGATCATTTCAAAAACGATTTAGAATAAAATGATGTGCCAATAAATCACAGTTAAATTGAAATAGCGTAAGATCTATAACTCAGGTCTTGGAAAGATGTCGTATACCTTTCAAAATAAAACCTCTGGGTCTGAACCCAAATACCAAATATATATATGTGTGTTTGTGTGTGTGTGTATGTACATACATAGGTATTGGTGTTAGTGTAGGTGTAGGTGTAAGTATAAGTATTTATACACATGTGTAGCTATTCTGGCTCTACCATAGTCTAGAGCAGAAAATGAATGACATTAGGCAGATAGCTTGTGCTGATGATGTTAATACAACTGTTATGTGATTAATTACTGTATATGAAAGTTTCCTGCATTATAATAATGATCAGCCACTGGTTATATTGGCAAAAATAGCCAGAAATGTACTAGTTGGAAGCTTTTAAGTATCAAGTATCTTGGGTAAGGGGGTTAAATGTGTTACCAGCTCTTTAGAACGGACCCTGCCTAGTCTCTAACCATCTTCCTTTCCACCCATCAATCAATCCAGTAATTCTTACAATACGATCACACATATTTCTTTATTCTATACATTTCACTGAATGCCTATGATAGCTCATGCATTCATAACCACTTTTAGGTAGATTAATTTAGAGATATTCCTTCAGAACACAGAATACATATATACAGTAAGTTATTAGCACTTATGTATAACCCTTTATATATACATGTTATATGTGTGTTTATATATAATATATGTACATTTATGTATGTGTCCATAGGTACATTCAATCCTTTTTTTATTGAAACATAGTTGACCTACTATGTAATAGCAGTTTCGGGTGTAGAACATAGTGACTTGACAATTCTATCCAGGTGTACAACATAGTGATCTGACAATTCTATACATTACACTATGTCTACCATGGTAACTGTAGTTGCCGTCTGTCACCGTACATTATGATCTTATTGTTCACTATACTCCTCATGCTTATTCTTCATCCCTGTGACTTATAACTGGAAGCTTGTATCTCTAAATCCCCCTCATTTATTTTATTAATCCCCCCAACTCCCTCCCTTCTGGCAACCACCACTTTGTACTCTGTTATTTCTTTTTTTTTTTTAAATATTTTTATTTATTTATTTGAGAGAGAGACAGTGAGAGAGAACATGAGCGATGAGAAGGTCAGAGGGAGAAGCAGACTCCCCATGATGCTGGGAGCCCGATGCGGGACTCGATCCTAGGACTCCAGGATCATGACCTGAGCCGAAGGCAGTCGTCCAACCAACTGAGCTACCCAGGCACCCCTGTACTCTGTTATTTCTGATCTTGTTTCTGTTATTTTGGCTTTTGCTTGTTAGTTGTTCATTTGTTTTGGTTTTTAGACTCCCCGTATAAGTAAAATCATAGCGTATTTGCCTTTCTCTGTCTGACTTATTTCACTTGGCATAATACCCTGTAGGTTTATCCACGTTGTCACAAATGGCAAAATATCATTATTTTTTATAGATGAGTAATAGTCCCCATATACCGTACACAGTGCAATATTACTCACCCACCAAAAAAAGAAACCTTGCCATTTGCAACAGACACTTAAATACTTCTGTAACTTGGCTATTGTTGTAAATAATACTGCAACAAACATAGGAGTGTATGTCTTTTCACTTTAGTGCTTTCATTTTCTTTGTTTCTTTCTTTCCAGATCATATGGTATTTCTATTTTTAATTGTTTGCAGAAACTCCATATCGTTTTCCACAGTGACTGCACCTATTTACATTCCTACCAAGAGTGAATGAAGTTTCCTTGTCCTCCACACACTTGCTGACATTTGTTATTTCTTGTCATTTTGATACTAGCCATCCTGGCAGGCACACGGTAGTATCTCATTTTTTTTTTTTTAAGATTTTATTTATTTATTTGACAGAGATCACAAGCAGGCAGAGAGGCAGTCAGAGAGAGAGGAGGAAGCAGGCCCCCCGCTGAGCAGAGAGCCCGATGCGGGGCTCGACCCCAGGACTCCGAGATCATGACCTGAGCCGAAGGCAGCGGCTTAACCCACTGAGCCACCCAGGCGCCCCTCTCATTTGGTTTTTATTGCATTTCCTTGTTGTCTCTAGTAATTACGTTCTACAAAGTTGCTGCAAACACTGAATTAGTGAATACTAACCACTACCCTTAGAGAAAATTTAAGGATAGGTTCCTGCAAGCTTCTAGTCATAAGACTTTTGCCTGCTGACCAATACATAGTCTTGTTTTTGTTTAAAGATACCTTATGTACCCTAGGTTATTGGTTTGCTATAACTCAGGCCTGAATGAAACTTATCTAACACACATGTATCTTCTCTATGAGGCACATCACAGCCATTTTGCTTTTAGGAACACCAGACAGTGCTTCAGCACTACGTTGGAGGGCTATTTTAAGCAGCAATTTAAAAATCAACAAAAAGCACAAACATGTAAAAACTATGACACTAAACAGGCAGTAGACTGTGGAAACAACACTAGTTTACTGTTCTGAGAGTTACCGTATGAAAGACAGAGTGTTGCCTTGGTAGACCTCAGGGGGGAGTTATGTGAGCTATGAAATTTGAGTATTTAGGAAAATCTGCAAGTATATGTATGTATATATGCACACATGTGTATAAATGTTTGTGTATGTATATACACACACAAACATGTGAATAAATTACATATTACTTAAGAGTTAAAATTTAAATATTATACTGTTCCACAGCAATTAAAGTGTAAGTGCAAAGCAATAAATAAAAAGTAATAAAGTAATAAAGACACAAATATCTTTGTGTCTGGAAGTAATACAAACATAATATCCTTTGGCCTTCAGTAATAAAGGTTGAGGTGAAGGACTCTTTAAGATGTGTTCTAGATCTATAAAAAGTTATATAATTTTCTTTTGAGTTCATTTTGATCATTTCACTTATTTTTTTATCATACCGGAGAACTCACTCGCTTCACCTGCTTTATCTAAAGAGATCTAGCCAGCATGAATTTATTTGAAACAGAAGGCTTTGTCAAGTTAAATACAATGAAAAGATTAGGAAAAAAAGAAATTTCCTACATCAAAGTGGCTGTCCCCACACATACCTACATTTCCCAGCAGACCTTCAGATAAATAGAGGCAAATCCAAAGATCAAAAGGAGAATGGTATTTCTCATCTCTGAGAAGCTAGTCACACAGGTGAATTAGCCTATTGCTGGGACATTCAGTCATACTTCACACCTCAGTGCACTGGACTGGCCTTGCAATGAGACGCTACCTCCTAGCCTGAATGAAACCATGAACTTGTGAAACATGTAGCATGGGGATCAGCCACTTCCTACCTCAGTGGGTCTATGGTGACCAGTTGCCTGTCTATGGGCTATCTGACTTGCCACTGGGCCGAGCACTTACCGTGACAATCGTGTAATGATTTGGGAAGGTTTTGGTTGGATAGACAGCTCTCATGTATTTTGAATGAATTCCACATGTTTCTGCAACAAAGCACAACAAGAGATTAAGAAGCTGCCATGCTCACAAAACCCTATTTGTAGTAGCTGTGGTGGCAGCAGCTCTCCGGACCCAGGAAGCCCACAGCCCCAAAGGTGAGAACCTGGGCTTCTTGGTGGGAGGCAGAGGGGACCTTGGCCCCCATCAACAATGAGGACCCCCCCACCACCATATTGGACTGACTCTAACTCAAAGAACCCCCAGAGCTACCAGCTGGGTTGAGGGCAGGGATCCATCATATTGTTCAGAAGCACCACCTCCCTCCCCTAAATCAGGCTGAGAAGGAACCACCCAGCTCTTACCTCTGCCTGGTTATTTTACCTCTCCCAGGTTATTTTTCGCCTACCCTCTAGCCCCTACCTCTGAAGCCATTTTATAAACTATCATGTGCCACCCGAGACTCCAGTAAAAACAAAAACAGGCTTTCCCCATGGGGTGGGGGGTAGAATTATTTTTTTCCTCAGAAGGTTATTTTTATAAATAAAAACTTAAACATAAAATTTTCCAGAGAAATAAAAAACTAAGAGTGGATTAATCCACTAAGAGTGGATTAAAGATGGAAAGAGGTCGAATTCTGATGTCTACAATTCCTCCATCCTAAGGAATGTCAGTTTTTAGTAGAGAAGTGAGTCAAACAAAGGGTTTACATTTTTCTGTAAAGACCTGATAATAGATATATTGGGCTTTGCAAATCCATATGGTCTGTTGAGGCCCAAAAGCATCCACAGGCACTATGTGAACAAATGAGCATGGCTGTCCTCCAATAAAAATTAATGGATGTTGAAATTTGAATTTCACATAATTTGTACCTGTCACAAAGTATTCTGTTCTTTTTCCCCCAACCATTTAAGAATGTAAAACAATTCTTACCATTTAATAGACCACACAGAAACAGAGTGGGCCACATTTTGACCACGGGCCACAGCTTGCGGACCCCTCAGCTAAGCGTACCCTAAATTATATACTACCACCAGCTTTGTTTTTCCTGCTCCCCTCCTTCTGAACCAGATCATTAGGATGAGAATTTCTAGATCACATTTGCATCTCAGCTAATGGTTCTTAAATGACAATATCCAATAAGACAAAAGTCAACACAACTATCCAGGCAACTGAGAAGGATTTGACTTGTATCAAGAGCATAAGCCCATGTCATGCAGTAACATTTACCAAATGAGCTAACTTTACTACTCATTATTTTTACTACAGTTTCCATCGGATCACTACAGTTTCCTGTGATCTGTTTTCCACAAAGCATGGCGTCAATATTGCTTTCAAATGTTCTGTTGTTTTTGGTATGTGCAATGACCCTGCTGAAGAAGGTCAGAACCATTACAACATTGCTGTTCCCTCTGCAACAGTGACTTGCGAAAAATTTCCCATACCCAAATCCTGTCAGCTCAAATTCTACAAGAAAGCTTCACCATTATTGATTCTATATAGGTGAAAAAATAAAGCAAAAATGATTACTGTAAAGCAAGTTACAAACTTAGCAGCTGGAAATAATGAATGTTTGCTCAAATAGCCTTGGAGTTGTTCCGATATGCAGTGTTCCCAATATGGAAATTTCATATCAGGATGACCTCCTTCAGAACCTCCTTGGGCTACGTATCAAGTCTACTAAGTAGGACTCTGGTAGGAATGGAAGGGTAAGAGGAAGGTGAAGAAAAGGGAGCTCAATCAATCAATCAATCTACATTTGTGGTTAGCATCCCAAGTGGTTCTGATGTACCTAAGTTTGAGGTATGCCTTGCAATTTGATTCCTAAGTTTAATTAAAGATTAGAATAATCTTTTTCTTCTTTTTTTAGTCAATACTACCTACAAATAAATCTCGACCTCAGAGAAAGGTACGTGTATTATTGTTAGGAAGTCATATGGTTTAAGAAAATAAAATGAGATCCAATTGATTACACAATGAAAAGAATTTAAGTAGGGGAAAAACATACAAAATAAACAGAAATACAAAGTCAGTTTCTGTTTTTATTTCCCTCAAAGATGGGTAACGTAATTAAACCCTTACATGCCTAAAGGCACGGAGTATAAAATAAAATATAAACTAAGCTACTGGTAATGGAAGGACATGACACCTCCCTCTTGAGAATGTCCCAAATAGGCCACACCTGCTGACTATCCATGACTCAGACTACCATTTGGATCACTGGACTTTGAACCAGAGCTGCTGTAGAACAGCTCACAGAAAGCAAAATCTTCAACTGTTTCTTCTAGAACTTAACAATCTAAATTAAAGCTAAAAGAGTAATTCTGGAAGGGCACACAATGAACCAATAATAGTCGCTTCTTTAGAGATAAGCTAGAAATCAGGAAAGAGTTTTATTGTTTGTTGGCTGGTTGTTGTTTTTCTATTATATATGTATTTTTCCCTATTATATACATTTTAATATTGTTTTTTAAAGTTTATAATTTGTTCCTTAAAAAAACTTTTTAAAAAGGATGTACCAGCCAAAAAAATCTGAAAATATAAATGGAATAAACACATACCCCCAGTAACTATAAACTGTAAGGAGCAGAAAACTTAAATGGATGAGTAGGGTAACAGCTGACAGATGTAGCAAAAGCAATACTAGGATGGAAGTGTATAGCAATGAACACCTACGTTAAAAAAGAACTTTTAAATAAACAACCTTACTTTCTACCCCAAGGGACTAGGAAAAGAACATAAGGAACCCAAGGTCAGCAGAAGGAATGAACAATAAAGATTACAGCAGACATAAATAAAATAAAGAATAGAAAAATAATTTTAAAAATTTCAAAAACTAAACTTGGTTCTTTGAAAAGATAAAATTAATAAACCTTTAGCTAGACTACACCTTTCAAAAGAAAATAGCCTAAGATTAGAACACTTCGCTGCTGAATTCCATCAAACATTTAAAGAAGAATTAATTTCAATCATTCTTAAACTCTTCCAAAACATTAAAAAAAAATACCCAAACTCATTTTACGAGGACGGTGTTACCCTGATTCAAAGCCAGACAAAGACACCATAAGGAAAGGAAACTACAGGAAAATATGCTTGAGGAACATAGATGCAAAAATCTTAATGTGATATATCACATTAATATAATACAGCATAAAAATCACATGATCATATCTCAACAGATGCAGAAAAAACATTTGATAAAATTTGATACCCTTTCATGATAAAAACTCTCAACAAACTAGAAATAGAGGGATAATAAAGGCCATCTCTGGAAAGCCCACAGCTAACATCACACTCCACAATGAAAAACCAAGCTTTTTCAGTAAGATACTGGAGCCTTTCATATACCACAAACAATAACTAACTCAAAATGAGCTAAAGACTCAAATATAAGGCCTGAAACTGTTAAAGTCTTAGAACAAAAGGAGGAAAGATTCATGACATTGTTTTAGTAATGATTTCATGAATATGATACCAAGAGCACAAACAACAAAAGCAAAAATAGACTAACAGGACTATATCAAACTAAAAAGCTTTTGTGCAACAGGGGAAACCATCAACAGAAACAACATATGGAATGGAAGAAAATATTTACAAATTGTGTATCTGATAAGGAATTGATTCCTAAAATATATAATGAATACTTACAACTCTAGGAAAAAAAAAATAACCCACTTAAAAATGCACTAAGGATTTGAATAAACATTTCTCTGAAGAAGACCTATAAATGACCAATACATAAGGAAAACATGATCAGGGATGCCTAGGTGGCTCAGTTGGTTAAGCATCTGCTTTCATCTCAGGCCATGATCCTAGGTTCCTGGATGAGTCCCGCATTAGGCTCCTTGCACAGCAGGGAGCTTGCTTCTCCCTCTGCCTGCCGCTCACCCTGCTTGTGCACACTGTCTCTTTTTCTTTTGACAAATAAATAAAATATTTTTTAAAAAAGAGGTAAAATGTCACTAAACATCATGAAAATGCAAATCAAAACCACAATGAGTTATCACTGCACACCTGTTAGGATGGCTATTATCAGAAACACAAAAGACGAATGTTGGCAAGGGCATGGAGAAGGTGCAATTTTTAACTTTTTATGTCACCATAGAGTACATCATCAGTTTTTGATGTAGTGTTCCATTATTCATTGTTTGTGTATAATACCCAGCGTTCCATGCAAACATGCCCTCCTTAATACCTATCATTGCCCTAACCCATCCTTCAACCCCCTCCCCTCTAAAACCCTCAGTCTCTTTCCCAGAGTTCATAGTCTGTCATAGTTCATGTCCCCCTCTGATTTGTCCCCTTCATTTTTCCCTTCATTCTCCAAATGTCTCCATGCCATTTCTCATGTTCCACAAATAGGTGAAACCATGTAAAAATTGACTTTCTCTGCTTAACTTATTTCACTTAGCATAATCTCCTCCAATCCCATGCATGATGATGCAAAAGCTGGGTATTCATCCTTTCTGATGGCTGAGTAATATATGGACCACATCTTCTTTATCCATTCCTTTGTTGAAGGGCACCTCTGATCTTTCCACACTTTGGCTATTGTGGGCATTGCTGCTATGAACACTGGGATGCATATGGCCCTTCTTTTCACTCCATCTGTATCTTTGGGATAAATACCCCAAAAATGCAATTGCTGGGTTATAGGGTAGCTCTATTTTTAATTTTTTGAGGCATAATCTGAAGGTCCTGAGTCAGTCTCATAATTTTTTGAGGAATCTCCACACTGTTTTCCGAAGTAGCCTCACCAACTGGCATTCCCACCAACAGCATAGGAAGGTTCCCCTTTCTCCACATCCTCTCCAACATTCGTTGTTTCTTGCCTTGTCAATTTTTGCCTTTCTAACTGGTGTAAGGTAGTATCTCAATGTAGTTTTGATTTGAAATTCCCTGGTGGCTAGAGATGATGAACATTTTTTCATGTGTCCATTAGACATTTGCAGGTCTTCTTTGGAGAAGTGTCTGTTCATATCTTCTGCCCATTTTTTGACTTGTTATTTGTTTTTTGGGTGTTAAGTTCGAGAAGTTCTTTATAGAACTTGGATATAGGCCCCTTGTCTGTAGTGCCATTTGCAAATATCTTCACCCATTCTGTGGGTTGCCTGTTTGTTTTATTGACTGTTTCCTTTGCTGTGCAGAAGTTTTTTTATTTTGATGAAGTCCCAAAAGTTCACTTTTGCCTTTGTTTCCTTTGCCTTTGGAGATGCGTTTTGAAAGAAGTTGCTGTGGCCAATGTCAAAGAGGCTACTGCCTACGTTCTCTAGGATTTTGATGGATTCTTGTCTCACATTGAGGTCTTTCATCCATTTAGAGTTTATCTTTGTGTATGATGTAAGCAAATGGTTAAGTTCAACCTCTGTATGCTGATGATGAGACTACAAAACAATATAGCCACTGTAGAAAACAGTATGAAGGTTTCTCAAATCATTAAAAATACAACTACACTATGATCCAGCAATCCTACTTCCAGATGTTTATCCAAAAGAACTGAGATCAAGATCTTGAAGAGCTATTAATACTCTCATGTTCAACATAACAGCATTCACAATAGCCAAGATGTAGAAACAATCCAAATATCCATCGACAGATAACTGCATTTTTAAGTGTAATATATAATAATGCATTTCAGCCTTAAAAAAAGGGAAGGAAATTCTACAAGATACAACCATATAGATGAACCTTGAGGATATTAAAAAAAGACAAATATACATGATTCCACTTACATGAGACATCTAAAAGATTCAAACTCATAGAAGCAAAGAATAGAAGGGTGGTTGCTAGGGTCTGTGGGGAGGAGAAAGTGGTGAGTTGCTTATCAATAGGTATAAAATTTCATTTACATGAGATGAATAAATTCTAGAGATCTGCTATAAAACACTGGGCCTATAGATAACAATATTGCATTCTATATTTAAAAGTCTATTAAGTGGCTAGGTCCCATGTTAAGTGTTTTTACCAAAATAAATTTAAAAAGAAGAGGAGGAGGGGTCATACAGATAATGGCATCTGGAGAATTTGTTCTGTCATTCATGAAGTTTAAACTTGGTAACTTGGTAACTCTAATCTTTAAAACTCAGCAAATGTTGCCTGCTAAATACACCTGTTCTACTAGTCTTAGTCTATCCCCAGTTTCTCACCCAACTTTCAGGAAACCTGACTTAAGCCAAATCACCTCTCTCCTACTTGACAGTTTCCTGTTCTTGGGCCTCATTCCTTTTTTTTCCTGCTCCCACCCACACAAACAAGACAATGACCTTACCTGCTCACTGGAGTTGAGTCTGAGTCCTTTTAACCATCACAAATCTGACTCATGGTGCTGTGTGGTATTAGCTCATGTCAGTTTCCATGACCACTGTCACTGTCACCCAACCCAGGGGGCTTGATGGTTACTGGAGATGGAGTACTAGAAGGTTCAAAGTGGTGCCTGTTGTCACATACCTCACCTCAAGCCTACCATTGGCAGGAGGTACTAATCCTAAATCTTATCACATCTACTCTCAATGAGGCCTCCTGAAAGCTAACAGCCCACTTTGCCTTGGTAGGCCCAGTTAGTGATGTCTACACATTGAAAGGATCAAAATCTTGTCTGCGTGACTTAAAAAATACATATTAAACCTTAAAAGGGAACACTCTCTATGGCCCAATATTTCACTGGTGTCACTTCCAACTCCGAGTGGGATGAGCAAATCAAGTAATTCTACTTCAAAAGGGTTTCGGCTAAATTCTCTTTGGATACAGAATTTGATATCCAGCTCATCAATGAAAATGCAGATAAGGAAATAAAAAGTGTGGGAAATATTAATTAACTTTCTGGGCCAAAGGAACTCAGCGTTTCAATGGCAAGCACTGAATTTGGAACCAGTTCTGTCAGAATCCCAAACTCTCCATGTTTTTGCTAAGGCTCTATCTCAGAGAGTGGAGAAAAGCTGAATCAACAAAGCACCTTGTGTTAGAGGGGGAAGCAGTCCAAAATGGGGTTTCAGAGCTGGAATAAACAGTAGAAATCGTTAGCACTAACCCTCTCATTTTACAAGTGAGGATACTGAGACCCAGACAAGGGAATGGACTTACTCAGGCTCAAATAGTTATTTTTAATAATTTGTAGAAAAACAAAAAGAGACACCAGTAAAATTGTGATAAACTTTGAGATTCTTGGAAGCAAAAGAGGGCCTGGCAGAAGGGGGACAAAAGAAAGAATGGGTAGGGAAGCCTATAGACCCAGGAGTCAGCCCTCTGGCCCTAACTGATTCTTCTTAGCTCTGTGTCCTTAGGTACTTGATTTCTCTTTATTAATAACCTTATAACATCATATGAGGACCAACTTACCTGAATAGAAGTGTAACATCCTGCTTAAGATGACAATAAGACCAATAATCATAATAGTACCTTAAAGACATTCAGTGTGTACTACATTTATGTTCTCACAGTAGTCCCAACAGGTAGGAAGTGGCCATTTTACAACTCAAGAGAATGGGCACCAGTAGGTGAGATAAGCTTGCCCATGCTCTCACAGCTAATAAGCAGTGGAGCCAGTTTCCAGGCAGTTTACTTCTGAAATCAGACATAAATACTGGACCTTTTGCCTTCTGGAACACTGGTACGTGCTGGCTCTGTTCTGCACTCAGGCTCCTTCAGGATCCTGTCCTTGCTGGTCACGTTGCTAAGACCCAGGACCCAAGTCTGACAAACACCGCTTGCGAGACAGTGTATGTGAACAGATTTCCATAGGATGGAACTTACATTCAAATACAAAACAAATCACAATAAACAAAAAGGTGAATGGGTTACAAAAAAAGGAGGAGCCTAGAAGTATGAAAATTGTTACTGTGAGTGGTAAATTCCTCAGGATCTTCAGAGGAGCTGGGAGAAGCCAAGTGACTAATAAGGAAGGTCAAGGAAGGAAGGTACCTATCTACAAATTGGCTAACTATTGTCCTTACCCTTGTGTGCCTATGGTTGTGGAAGACTTACTCAGTTTATTGATATTAGGTATGAGGGTGTGCCATGTCTGCAAATATTCAGCTCTAAATCCATCCATGGAAAACAAAATAACTGGTGGTAGTTCAAATCTGAAAATGGAAAACAAAATATTAGTCTATTATTTTGATTGTAAAAAAAAATAAAGACACTTTGCTGTACTACTTACAATTCTCTAAATTAGAAAATGCTTAGAAAGTACGGTAAGAAAACAATCCTGGGTTATTTTTTTTTTCTTTTTAAAAATTGTTATCTCTTGGGGCACCCACATGGCTCAGTTGGTTAAGTGGCTGCCTTCAGCTGAGATCCCCCAGAGTCCCAGGATTAAGCCCCACATGGGGATCCCCTGCTCAACGGAAAAGTTTGCTTCTCCCTCTGACCCCCACTCTCATTTCGTGCTCTCACACTCTCTCTCAAATAAATCTTTAAAAACAATTTAGAAATAAAAATTGTTATCTCCCTTAAGCATCAGTTCTTCCAGTGTGTAAGGAACCTCTAATTAGCTGCTAGTAATGACAGCAGGTCAGTAATCCCTTAGCTTCAGTCTTTAGCATCTATTGAACCCTAAGCAGTTACTTGAACTCTAATTAATGCTGTCCTGACCCACTCAACTAATACTTAGGAATCACTACCACAGAACATTAGTATCATTGCGTTACCTCAAATACATTTGGTATTTTACAGTGATAAGTATACATGGAGCTTATTAATTGCAATTTTTCAACAGAGGTCAATATCATGCGAGCAGAACATTAATAAAACATGCCCAGAGATGGGGCTGTTAACCTCAGACCTTACACGGACTTGAGTTTGCTAAGAGTCAAGAGTTATGACTACTGAATTCAAGGCTCAAATTCAAAATCTGTTGAGGTTCTAATTCTATTGTATTTCAGATATAAGTATGATATGAAATTTAGGAACTCTACAGCTTATGAGGTTATTATTTTAAAGTGCTACGCTTTTGATTCTCTATCTAATATCCCACTAGATTAGTATTAACATCAAAAGCATTACAATCTTTTTTTTAATATCCATATTTAAGCTAAAGTGATGGAAGGTTAGCTCTTAGGATATAGCCAGAGGTTGTCTTTTCTTCATTTAATTTTTTTTTCACTTTTAAAATTTTACTTGTATATAATTTATATACAGACACACCCACACACACATTTCACAGATGTATAGTTTGATAAATGTTTCCTAATTTCCTAACTGAACTCCACTGTGAACTTTATCACCCAAATCAAGAAACAGAATACCAGCACCCTAGAATCCTCTCCTCGGGCTCCTTCCCACTTAACAGCTTCTGTAAACCACACCCCCACCAAGGGTGAGCAGAACCTTGACCTCAAACAAATAGACTTATATTTACATGCCAGGATACAGGATGTGTCCTGTACATGCATGGATGCCAGCATGACTGGCTTTTTTTTACTGAACATTATGTTTGAGATTAATTCATACTGTTACGTGGAGCTGTAGATCATTCATTCTCATGCCTGTCTTGTATTCCAGTGAATGAATAAACCACAACTTAGTCATCCTACTGTTGCTGGACATTTAGGTAATTTCCACTTTGGAGCTATTAGGAATAGAAGCTATAAACACCAACATTTGTTTTAAATTCCAAATACACTGCATGCAACTGATAATGTGAGGCTCATATTTCACTTTAGATGTGAATTTTTAAATTTTTATACAGGGGGGATTGGGTGGTTGGGTGATGGACATTGGTGAGAGTGCTGGGTGTTACGGACCTGTCCCCCTGAAACAAATAAAACATTATATTTTAAGTTAATTTAAAATTGTTTAAATTAAAAACAAATTTGTAAACAAAAACACACTTTTCCAAGAAACTTGATTGGAATTGTCCTTAAAAATTCTGACAAATATCCAATATTATTATGGAGAAAATTCTGAATGCTAATATAAACTATTTCTTTAAAGATTTATTTATTTTAGAGAAAGATTGAAAGAGTGTGTGAATAGAGGGAGGGGCAGAGGGAAAGAGAGAGAGAGAGAAACTCAGACTTCCTGCTGAGCATAGAGCCTGATGTGGGGCTCACCCACTACCCATGAGATTGTGACCTGAACTGAAATCAAGAGTCTGACACTCAACTGACTGAGCTACCTGGAAGCCCCTAATACAAACTATTAATAAGAAAAATAATTTCTATGTTTTTCAAGGTGCTGAGTAAAGCTATAAAAATATCACCCTGGCCATCTAATTCCACATTGTAAGAGAAACTGAGGAGAGTCTGGAGGACAGGTCTATATGGTTTCCCAGAATACACATTTACTGTAGAGTAATTCATTTAACAAATATTTGAGTCAGACATTATACTAGGTATAGAAAATAAAGGCATGAAGGGATTACAGCCCTAACCTAGGGGATGAAATTGAGAAGTAAACAGGAGTGGTTAAGGGTTAGATTTGATTACACAACGCTACTCAACTACATAGGGGATTTCAGATTTGATCTTTGTAAGGTTAAGAACAGACACATGAACTTGGCCCTAAAGAACGAATAGAAATAGTATGAAAAGAGAATGGGACCAATGTGTTAATCAGAAAAAAAAGTACGCTGTGCAAAAGCCCCTGTGAGAGATATGGTACACACACACACAGTAACATTTATGAGTCTCAAAATCACTGGATTAAGAAAAACAACACAAGGGAACATATGGAATGATTCCATTTATATGAAATTCTAGAACAGGAATCTATGGTGACAGATATTAGTACATGACGCATCTTTCTGGGTGATGAAAATATTCCTTATCTTGAAAATATTCCTTATCTTGGAAAATATTCCTTTATCTCTGGGTTATATGGGTTTCTGGATTTCCAAATCTTATTATACTGTAAACATAAATGTGACCCTTTCAATATATACAGATTATATCTCAAAACAAAATGGAAAATTAAGATTGTTTTAACTACAATATATAGAAAACTCATCAAGCAGTTCAAGCAGTGCAGGGGCGCCTGGGTGGGTCAGTGGGTTGGTTAAGCCTGTCTTTGGCTCAGGTCATGATCTCAGGGTCCTGGGATTGAGTCCCACATCAGGCTCTCTGCTCAGTGGGGAACCTGCTTTCCTCCTCTCTCTCTGCCTGCCTCTCTGCCTACTTGTGATCTCTCTCCCTCTGTGACACAGCTGAGAGCCCGACGTGGGGCTCGATCCCAGGACCCTGGAATCATGACCTGAGCTGAAGGCAGAGGCTTAACCCACTGAGCTACCCAGGCGCCCCAATAAATAAAGTCTTTAAAAAAGAAGAATTTCAAATAGTGCATTACAATTTGCATTGGAAATACTTATTTTTCATAAATTCATTAGCATAGGGCTGTTAAAACTTTTATATTCATAAATATGCCATCAAAATAACCTTGCAGCTTAAAAACAAGGTCAGACATCTAAGGGATCAAGATGCTGACTTCTCACATGAAATCTTCTTAACTTGGCTTATGATTATGATAATGATTTTTACAGCTACTAATACTATTTTTATAGAGGAAGCTCAGAGAATTGACTAGAGCAAAGATACTCAAATATCCATTTTATTTTAATTTTTTTGCTCTTCCACCCAGAAGCCACTGAACAGGGCAGCTAGATCTGGGGATTGGGAAACCAAAGTCACATGGTACAAAAACAGACAGTATCCACACACATTCTTTAAATAAAATAATACTATCTAAAAATGACTCCGCCAATACTTTCTGTCACCAGATATTCCATTTTTCTTTATCTCACCATCTTCCTTCCCCTCCTTGGGCCAAAAGAATGAAGTTGGTAAAGGGCAGAAGGGGCAACTGGACAGGAAATCCACCCTGACTGAGAGATGATGTGGGGCGTCTTTCCAGAACTGGGAAAAGTCCAGCAGCAGCCATTATAAATATGTGGAGGAGATGTGTGGGAGGGTTGCCTCATGCGTTCCTTACTCATGTACAAGTGATAAAGTCCTTATCCACTTTCCCTTGTGAGGCCTTCAATGGACAAACTTCCCTTTTCCTCAGTGAATATCAATTCAAAGTTCCAGGATGTCAATAGGAAAGATTCTGCATGGAGAATTCAGATCTAAATCCTAATCCTGACCAGAGGACCTTAAGAATGTTAGTATTTAATATTTCACCTATTTTTGTCATTTTTATAAGACATGAATGTAAAAAATTAATTAAAATTGCTTTTGTAAACAATGATGTGAACAAAAGTCCAAGTTTGAAGCCACCAGGAGTCCTACTAGTTGGTTAGGTGTATTGGCTTTTTTGGTTTTGTTTGGTTTTTTAAAGAGTTTATTTATTTATGTGTGAGAGAGAGACAGAGGATGAGAGGGGAGAAAGTCAGAGAGAGAAGCAGACTCCCTGCTGAGCAGGGAGCCCAACATGGGACTCGATCCTGGGACTCTAGGATCCCGACCCGAGTTGAAGGCAGTGCTAACCAACTGAGTCACCCAGGTGCCCAAGTGTATTGTTTTAAAATATAAATAAAGTGGAGGAAATGCAGCTGCTTCTCAGCTACATTCCATGTTAAAGGAAGATTAAAAACCCCCATATTCTCACCCTTCTGGGCACTGAGACTGTTGGGCTGTGCCACACTTTTCTTTCACCCATGAGGTTTCTCCTGAAAAACAAAATTGAAATCTTTAGACAGGTGCACCACAGAAAAGAGAAGAGAAACAAATGTGCAATGAACTTGATCTTTCCAAACTACTTCAATCTTGTTATTCCAATGACTAAATTCTTCTAGAATGTGTTAAGTGCCATTTCACATGTTGAAAAGATCAGTGTGTCCAGAGATTTGCACAGATTGAATACCAAGAATCCCATCTTTACCAAGAAAAACAAAGGGGATTCTTTTAGCTGGAAAGAGACAATTAGAAAAAAATGATGTTAATAAATATAGATATACCATCTAAAGAATAGAGAAAAGAAATCATGGCGGGGTTGGGGGGCACAGAAGCAGTCAATGAGAGTAACTGATTTAAACTGGGAAAAATTGAACCAAGAAATTTTTAAGATCTTAACTAAAAAATTTTTACTTCAATGTTTCTGATTATAGAACATTCCAGCTAACCAATGAAGTAGAAATGATCTAGTATAATAAATATCATCACTTGTATCCCTTGATAGATACAGGCAATTATCATCAATGGCTAACGTCCCAGAAAAAGCAACAAGCAGACAAGATGTGTCATACAGAAGTAATAACACCATCTATGTTGTATACTTGCAAAATAAACAAACACATTTCCTTTAAAAAAAAAAAAGATTTTATTTATTATTTATTTGACAGAAAGAGATCACAAGTAGGCAGAGAGGCAGGCAGAGAGAGAGGAAGGGAAGCAGACTCCCTGTTGAGCTGAGAGCCCGATGCCGGGCTCAATCCCAGGACCCTGGAATCATGACCTGAGCCAAAGCCAGAGGCTTTAAACCACTGAGCCACCTAGGCACCCCTAAATAGATACACTTCTATTAAATTTCAGCAATGGTATGCAATGAATCCACTGGGAGAATTTACCATATGACTCAAGGATCAGTCTTGATATAAAAAGTTGAAAGAGTTATATATTTGAGGTAGAAAGTGGGAAAACAGAGTGGTCAGAGGCAGTGTGGTCAGTGACCTTATAGAATTAAGCAAACAAGAAAGTGCCCTCATGAATTTAGCAGAATTTTTAATGATGCACTATTAAATGTCAAACAATAATTACTTGGAAAAGAAGTTACCATTTCAGGCATCTATTTTTCCTTTTTGATAGCTCTTTTTAGTTGCTTTTCAAATATATTTTGTAATAAAAATTGACTCATCCATTAGTGTAAAATCTATTTTCTACTAAAATGTTATAGTTAATGTTTCTTCTATAACATTTTCTTCCTATTTGAGAAAAATCAGAATTCAACCTGATCTCATTCTTTTGGTCTAGAAATATTAAAAGTATAAGTTACTTACTTTTATTGGTTGTGGCATTATGAAAAAGGGGTTGTTAACTTGAAGCAATTTTGTTGCTGTGTGTTTATGTGCACTTTTTATAAATTTCATTACATGTTCCGAGGGTAATTTAAAAATATATATATCTGCAGTATGTCACTTACAGCTGGAACCAGGAGTTGAATAATCTGTATCCTGATCTTGGCTCTGCATTAACTCTCCAAAGGTCCCTAATCAGTCATTTCATCACTCAGGATACAGTCATCAGAACAGTAACATTGGTTTAACGGACTGCTAGATGGGCCAGATAACCTCTTTCATCAACTCTGCCATCTGTTATCTCAAACCACAGATATTTCTAGCAGCGTTATTATTAGACTGGAGAAGACCCTGCTTTACCAATGAATATGGAATTTTTATCTTTCTCTTCTTTTCTATAGTATCTATGCTATGAGCTCCCTCTCTGTATAGTGAACAAGCCACATTTTTTGCCATCATAAATATGTTGTCTCCGACTTGATTCAATTTATGTAGCCTAGGTCAGCCAGCTCTGGGGTCAATGAACACACAGGGGTGAACAGGTCAACCTCCTCTGCTTACCTTGGCAGACACTCTTGTAGTCAGCACAGCAGTCTTTCCTCTGCAGACAGTCATCCGAACAAGAGCAGAGGCTGGACTCTAATCTGGTCTCCCCACAACGGAATCTATTGCATGTCCATATTCGAGCTGGAAAAGCACACAATTCAGTTCCCAGCATTTAACTTAAATACTTCAGTATCCAACAGCAAACATAAATTCCATGCATCTATCCCTGGACTGTTGTAAGGTCAAATTCTTGGCTTCTCTGCATGAATAAATGAAAATAGGTAATACAAACAAGGGGGCAATGCATCCCTTGTCTTCATTTGGCATGAGCGGCATAGAGAAAGGCGGTTTTATAAGCTACAGCCCTGGTCTGGCTGGCAGGTACATCTCTGAGTTTGGAGAGACTCTGAACACTGGCTCTATTCCCACCCAAAAGTAGGAGCTCCCGGTGGAGATGACCCACTAGGGATGGGTGCCACCCAAGAGCAGTTTTGTTTAAGGACAGGCAGCAAGGAAGAGGCAGTGCAACAGAAGTAACAGGAAGAGGGTGAGGTCTGTAAGAAAGTAGGCAGGTCAGGGCACCTCCCAGCTGAGGGTGAGAGAGGGCAAGATGAGTCTCCACCAGGCCTTTGCTGCTCTCCCAGGCTATGTGCTCAGTATGAGATCAGTGTAAATAAACATCAGTGCTAAAAACAGCAAGAGGCTGTCCCATGGCTGTTTCCTAGCACCGTCTGCTGGGAATCAGTGTCTAAAATCAACATCAGGGCGCCTGGGTGGCTCAGTGGGTTAAGCCACTGCCTTCGGCTCAGGTCATGATCTCAGGGTCCTGGGATCGAGTCCCGCATTGGGCTCTCTGCTCAGCGGGGAGCCTGCTTCCTCCTCTCTCTCTCTGCCTGCCTCTTTGCCTACTTGTGATCTCTCTGTCAAATAAATAAGTAAAATCTTAAAAAATAAATAAATAAACAAATAAAATCAACATCAGTCCTGGGTTTAGACAAATGCATCAGACCGGTGACTGCTGTGTGCTTTTGTCTTGTACAGAGTTCTTCGTTGTCCATTATGTATCATTTACTTAGAAAGGATTTGGGGAGATTAAGTAAAGGGAATCTTTTTTAGACTAAGTCATAATAAGGGATCTTATTTATACTAAGTTATCCCTTCCCCCTTGCCCTTTCCAGAAAATATAATGTAAAAAGCTCTACTATTCTCATCTTTATTCTATGAACCACTAGCCAACTCCCTACACACATGCCTTCACTGATTTCTTAAAAAATTAAACATTGAGAACTCTCTCTTCTACCCAGAGAACAGCGTTTCTCAAGTCGTGTTCTGTGGAGTACTGGCATCAGAATCACCAAGGATCACCAGCTTTCCAAGTAAGCCTTACGCACCCTGAAACCTGAGAACCACTGCCCATGAAACTATTAAGATGATTAGCTTGAGCCATAGTGAAACTGTACTGAGACGTGTACTTCCGGCAACACATATGGAATTTTGTCTCCTGGAGACCATGAGTCCTCAACCTCGGTCAAATCAAGTGTGAACTCTGTTTAGCACTGCAGAAGGGGAAACGATAATCCTGTACACAAGTTATGGGCTGAATAGTGTCCTCTCAAAACGCTGGAGTGCTAGCCCGCACTGCCATGGATGTGACTTTGCCTAGGAAAAGATCTTTGTTGGGGCGCCTGAGTGGTTCAGTGGGTTATGCGTCTGCCTATGGCTCAGGTCATGATCTCAGGGTCCTGGGATCAAGCCCCATATCGGACTGCCTGCTCAACAGGGAACCTGCTTCTCCCTTTTCCTCTGCTGCTCCCCCTGCTTGTGCTCTACATGTCAAATATATAAATATAATGTTTAAAAAAAAAAAGATCTTTGTAGATACTCAAGTTCATATGAGGTCATTATAATGGTCCCTATCCAGTGCAACTGGTATTCTTATAAAAAGGGGAAATTTGGACATGTGCGTGCACACACACACACACACACACACACAGGGGAGACTGTGAAGACACAACAGAACTCTGTGAAGACAAAGGCAAAGTTTGGGGTTATGCTGCCAAAAGTCAATGACTGCCAATGACTTATAACCCACCAGAAGTTAAAAGAAGGGCAAGGAATGGCTCTCCCTCATAGCCCTTAGGAAGAACCAACCCTGATGCAACTTGCATCTCGGATTTCTAATCTCTAGAACTGAGAAAAAGAATTTCTGTTGTTTAAGCCCCCCCAAATTCTGTGTTAGAGCAACCCTGGGAAATCAATACACAAGATGTGTGGGAAACACTTAGACATGCATTAACGACAGCACAACCAACATGCTAGAGTGAACTTATCCTCAGAATCCATACTTGATTCCACACAGGTGTCTTCAAAATCCCAGCAGCAGTCGCCTCTGTGTTTGCATTCCGTATCACACCGGCAGTTCTCCAGTCCTCTGAATGAAGAATCGAAGCATTTCTTCCTGCAACTGCCTATAGGAGCTGAGGAAATAAGGAAACCAGTGCTTAGAAGTGATCTGAGGGGCACCTGGGTGGCTCAGTCAGTTGACCACCCCACTCTTGATTGTGGCTTAGGTCATGATCTCAGGGTTGTAAGATCAAACTCATGTCAGGCTCTGTGCTCAGAAGGGAGTCTGCTTGAGATTCTCTCCCTTGTCCTCTTCCCCTCCTTCCATGCTCTCTATCAAATAAATAAAATCTTAAAAAAAATACAAAGAAAAAAAAAGTTATCTGATATCTCGGAGCTAGATGGTAGAAGCACACAGAAGATATACCTAGTGCAAACTAGGTCAGACAAATAGACATTTTTTAATTGTGATGTATGATTCATCAGTGCAAAGTGATAAATAGTAGGTGATTTTTCCACAGGACTCTAGAGATTACCCAGACTCAGCACACCAGGCACCATTAGGTGAAGGTAGGAGAGATAGGCAGAGGCTTAATAAAGTGAAACTGACTTAAAGTATGGAGATGGAGCAGCAATGATCCACCCTACCTCTCACTTGATAGAAGGCTTATAATCTGGAAGAATTTAGGAAAAGTAGCTTTCACCACAGAGGCAGACATAGAGAATAGCTAGGATGAGAAAAGATGAACACGTCATACTCACAAATGTGAACAAATGGTTATCAGACATTTGCGGATAGCAAAACACAATCCAACGTGAAAACAAAGACCAAAACAAAAAAGAAAACGACTGAAAAGGAAACAATTTAAGGAACAGAAGCACAGCTAATAGTGAGATCTTCAGAAAAGACAATATTGTATCCATGAAATGAGAAAATTGTAATTTCAAAAAGAGAACTAATGTTCAGGGTACTCTTCGAAATAAAAACATGAAAGCAGTAATGAAAAATTCAACAGAGGGGTGTGGTAGGCAGAATGATGGTTTCAGAGAAGATTTCACACCCTAATCCCCAAGACTGAATATGCTACATTGTTTCACATGGCAAAGAGTTATTGCAGATACAATCAAGGCTGCTACATAGCTGACCTTTAAAAGGAAGGTAGTACCTAAAAGTGAAAACAGAGAAAATAAAAATGGTATTATTAAAGAAATCATACTATAAAATTTCCCAGAACTGAAGAGTATAATACATCAACATTTCCCAGGCCAAAACTCACACAAAGAGGTCAGAACAATAGGTATAAAGAGATCTTGAAGATTCCCAGAGAGAGATCATGAGCAATCTACCAAAGATCACAAGTCAGAATTGCATCACATTTCTTGAAAGCAACACTGAAAACCAAAAGATGGGAAAGCAATGTCTTCATATTTCTAGAGGAAATTTATGTTCATCTCAGAATTCAGTATCTAGCCAAACTATCAAGTGTTAGGTTAGGATGATGAAAATGTCTTTAGATAGATAAGAACTCAAGTTGTATCTTTTATCAAAGATATAGTATCCTATTTTAAGAAACTATTAAAAGATGTTCTTCAGCAAAATGGAGGAAGTAGAACAAAGAGATCCAAAAAATAATGAGATCCAACACAATGGAGGGTCTAAGGAAACACCAAACAAACCGAGAGAGCAACCAACACAGATTGGAGCAGCAGGGCAGAGAAATAAAAGTTAAAGATATCACTCTGTAACTACGTTCACATTGCCAAAAATGAGATAGCCAGATAATGCCAAGGGCTGCTGGAGATCCATGGTAAAGACAGAGAATAAGCAGCTATTCCAGAAAGCAAACTGAGGCTACTCACCCAAGTTAAAATACAGACCCTAAGACCTAGGAGTCTATTCCTGGGTAGATGATAGATGATGCAGCAATCTCACACAGGTCCATAAGGGAAGCTGCAGGATGGATGTGATGTGATAGAACTAAAATCAACCTGGGTATCTAGCACTGGGCGGGGGTGGGGGGGGTTGCTGCACATAGGTCAAATAGTATATTGCTATACATGCTAAAAAGTACTATGTAGTTGGGATGCCTGGGTGGCTCAGCTGGTTAAGCGTCAGCTTTTGGCTGGAGTCACAATCCCAGAGTGTAGGATTGAGTCCCAATCAGGGTCCTTGCTTGGCAGGAAGCCTGCTTCTCCCTCTGCCAGCTGCTCCCCCACTTGTGCTCGCTCTCTGACAAATAAATAAATAAAATCTTTTTTTTTTTTTAAGCTCTACTCAAGTAGTAGACAGATGCCAAAGAATAGAAGAATGCATAACAATTTAGATGGATCTTAAGAAACATTCAATGAAGAGGTAACCAAAAAAAGTTTATATACCATTTGTACATAAGACCTTTACATTTTTATATTCACTGTCCTACTTTGAAACATTTTCTGCACATGGCTTCCAGGACACAGCAATCACCTGGCTTTCCTCCCACATCCCTAACCAATTATTTTTAGAATTCATCCACACTGCACCCCCAACCACATCCTCCCTATTTTTAAGGTTAGTGTGTTCCCCAGTCACATTGCTTTAATTCCACATATGATGCTGATAACTGCCATACTGCATGTCCATATAGGACCTCCATTCAAAGTCAACCTCCTATGTCCAACTACCTTCTGGCTTTCACTTGGACACCTAGTAGGTATTTCAAACTTAACATGTCCAAGTTCCTGATTATTGTCCCCATCTCAATTTTGGGAATTCTGTATTTCCAGATGGTCATACCAAAAATCTTGAAGTCATTCTTGACTTCTCTCTTTCTCCATATCCATTCTGTGGATAACATCTGTCTACCACATCCAAAGATATCCAGGATCCAAATACTTCTCACAGTTACAATGTCACCACCCTAGTTCGAGACATAGAGCTTGTGTGGGTTATTGCAATAATTCCCTAACTGGCATCTCCACATCTCCTGATTTCACTCTGCCATTTACTCCTAACACAGCAGCCTAAGTGCTTGTGTGAAAAAGCAAACCACCGCATGTCACTTCTCCGCTCAAAACTCCAATCACTTCCCATCACTCTCAGAATGAAAGCCTACGACCAGAATGGACCCGACCACGTCACTGGCTTGGCTTCTCTTCCGTCCTTTGGTTGATCTCATTTTATGACTACCCTCCTTCTTGTCCTCTTAGTTCCAACTCACCGACCTTGTTATTCTTTAAATGAACTTGCCAGGTGAGACCCTGCCTTAGGCCTTTGCCCTTGTTCTTTCCTCCTGCCTGGAATGTTCTTCCCACAAATATCTCTCGATCTTCCTCACTTTAGCTCTTTACAAAAGTCATTTCACATACATCCCCCATCCCACCCTAACTCCATATTTCATAATCTTTTCAGTTTTACTTATCCCTTAGCACTTTCCTTATCATATTATATATGTATTTGGATTATATGTATTTTTAGTGTCCGTCTTCCTGCAGGACTGTAAACTCTCAGATGGATGTGTCCATTTTCTTCGCCACTGCATGCCCAGTAATTAAATTGTACCTAGCATACAGTCAGTGCCCAATTGTTGAAGAATAAGTAAAAAGGATGTGCACATAAATGAATAAATTTGTAAGAACACATAAAAACTCAAACCAGAAAAATAGCTTAAAAACTCACACTAGAAAAAACACACTACGCTTACGAAAAGTGGGTTAATTGGAGTGGAGAATGGTGAAAATGGTGCCGGTTGGAGATTAGGAATCAGTCATGGAAGAATGAGGGATGTCTATTTCAAGGAAGCTGGCAAAGGAGGGGCTAGAGGTAAGTCCCAAGGCCCTGGGTGGGAAGGGGCGATGCCACATGAGGGCTGGTAACCTGAGATAAAAGGACAAGAATAGGGAGCAGTGACACTGGGAAGCCAGCCAGTAGGTGTACTAAAGTAAAGAAGGGAGAGAAAGAGCCAAAATAATCAGAGATTTTATTCAGAGATTACTATATTCCTCTTCCAATTAATTTACATGATTTAGGAGTAAGACAACCAAGAAGTGATACATTCCTATGCACACGAACATCAGAATAATATAGCAAAGTGGCCCACCTACATGTGTCAGGTCTAGGACTGGTACTGTTTCCGAAACCCTACAGCCAAATGACCCCAAAAAAGACAATAATTTTCCAGGTAAGGCCCACCTTTCCAGTTCCACCGTGTTCCCATGTTATGTATGCCACAGGTACTGAGTGTTAATTCTTAAGTGAAAACATAACTGAAAAAGTGTCTATTAATCTCACCAAGAGTCTCCCTAAACAAAGAAGCAATAAGACCTTCCCCAAGAAAGTCAAACCAGAACTTAATCAACCAAATTAAAAAGGAGAGTAAATTACCCAACATTTGACCTCATACCTCCCCTTTGTAAAAGTACCAAATGATACATTACAAGATTTAGAAAATGCTTTTCATACAGTCCCTTATAAATGGTTTATGTACTGTTCATATTGATCAGATATGGCAAAAGAGATTATGATTTGATAGGTTGGGACCGCTCTCTCATATTTTTTTCTTTGCTTTTTTTTTTTTTTTAGATTCGTTTTTATGACAGAAGGAGGGTGGAAGGTATAGCACAGAGAGAGAAGCAGACTTCCCGCTGAGCAGACGCCCGGCTGGATCCTAGGATCCTGAGATCACGATCTGAGCCAGAGACAGAGGCTTAACCCATGAGCCACCCAGGCATCCTTTTCTCTGCTTCTTATGAGGAAAAATAAATAAATGTGAAGCTTTTACTCTGTACTACATTTAAGACTGTGGCACTGCCTAACCAAGGAATAGTGATTTCAGGGAGCGTGCAGTACTAACAGGGCAGGAGGTCCTGGGAGGGAAGCAACCAAAACTTTCGAGACCAAGTTTATCGGCGGAGAAGAACGAGTAGAGTAGGGGCTGGGACGGGAGTCTTTGACCCAGTTATCAGAGTCCTCTACCAAGGTGAGGACAAATAAGAGGAACAGACAGGAATGATAGGAATCTCAAAGGAGCAGGGGTGAGGGCAAAAGGGTAAAGGCCAGCAATGAGCGTGGAGAAGGCTCACCGCGATGTGGGCTCCTAGGAAGGGCAATGTGGGAAAAGGAGAGGCCTAGAAAGAGAGTGCTCCCCTTAGAAGAGCAGAAAGGGGAGCTTTCGGTTTCAAGGGGGTAAAGGTGAGGAGAAAGGAGATATAAGGAACTGTGTGGGGAAAACACTGAGAGTATACCTTGCTCTTCTTGTCGCCTGAGTCCAAGCCCCAGCCCCAATCCTAGTGACACAATCACCAACAAAGCAAGAAGAACCTATTATGAAAAAAAGGAAAAGTGACCTTTACAATTAAAAAAAAAATGTGAAAAGGTACAAAGATACCCTCCTCCCTCTCTCAGTCAATATTAAGGACACCGAGCGCACCAGCTCCAACAATGATAGGGGCATGTACTTTTTTCTTTTTTTTCCTCCAAAGATTTTTTTTTTTTTTTTAGATTTTATTTATTTGATAGAGATCACAAGTAGGCAGAGGCAGGCAGAGAGAGAGAGAGAGAGGAAGGGAAGCAGGCTCCCTGCTGAGCAGAGAGCCCTAAGCGGAAGCAGGGCTCAATTCCAAGACCCTGGGATCATGGCCTGAGCTGAAGGCAGAGGCTTTAACCCACTGAACCACCCAGTCACCCCCCTTTTTTTCTTTTTAATGTCTGAAAATAAGAATGCTTTGGGGAGAATTTTAAAATGTTATTGTTACAGAACTTCAAATTCAAATACATTCGTTAGCTTAACCAATGGTTAGCTAATGGTCCTGGTTAGCTTAATCCCAAACAGAGTTAAAGCATGAATGAAACCATGGGAGCTATTTACCTTTGCCCATTTCTCATTCTTAACTAGATACCAATTTGGAGATCATTTATCTAAAAGCATTCCTCAACTGTGAAATTTTTAACTACCTCACTCCTCAGGAGCAGAGGTTCCCACCTCTCCCTTCCCTGCCCAGCTATGTCCTACTGAGGTATGAAAATACCTAACCCATGTAAAAATCTAGTTTCAAATAATTAACTGACAAATGATCTGCTTTGATCTATAGCTCAGACCAATGAGGTGAAAGTTCTGTGAGAAAAGACTGTATGTGTCATTTATTATCTCTACTGCTGACCAGGCTCTTCAGTGCAATTTATGCGATACCTGGAATTAAACTGTCATGTAGTTAACGAGAATTCTCCCCACTGACCTTTCTCCCCACCCAGTAAGTATGCCCAATGATAAGTATGCTGGATAACAGAACTTGCATAATATACAGCCATAAACTATGAATGGAACAGACACAAATTACTTAGGAAGGTATCTTAAAACACCAATAACCTTCATTCTGACTTAAAAAAAAAAAAAACCTCACAGCATCAAAATTGCTTAGATAGCAAAGATCTACGTAAACATTGATTGTGTTTGTTTTTATTTTGAAAATCAACTGGGAAATTAACCTAGGTTAACTTTTACCATAGAATTGGTTTCAACAATTGAGAAAATACTTTAAAATGCTGTAAAGACCATTTTTTAATGAAACCTGAAAGTGAACCCAAGTTTCAGTGACCTTCCAGCAGGTATGGATTCAGTGGAGAGAATGGAGGGGGAAAAGTGAACATAAACGGTTATTAAGTAGCATGACTAGTACTTAGCCCCTCATTATGATGCTCAAAACCCACAGGTAACCAAGACTGGGAACACAAAGTGGCAAAATGGGGTAATAGTCCTACCATAAACATCATGCATAGATTTACCATAGTCCTGTGGTAAACCTCATAGATTCACATATTGGTATATTTTGGTTTTATATCCTATCTTTGGTCCTTTTGCCATTCAAATTTGATGGGAAAATAAGCAGCATCTAGCTGTCCATAGGATCCTCTCAAACTTTCTCCTGTTATATCTTCGTGTCTGTTTCATAATTATACTTTTTCCATACATTTTTTACTTCTTCCCTGCATTATTCTGTAAGTTCCTCAAGAAAAAGGTTCATTTTTAATCTCATATAATCATTACCTTTAAATATGTAGTAATTCTTAATAAGCTTCTCTTTTTTTTCTTTAAGAATTTTATTTATTTGTCGGGGTCGGGGGAAGATGCACATGCAGCAGAGGGAAGAGCAGGCTCCCTGCTGAGCAGCGAGCCCAATGTGGGACTCGATCCCAGCACCCTGGGATCATTACCTGAGCCGAAGGCAGACATTTAACTACCTGAGCTACCCAGGCATCCCTGGAATACGCTTCTTGATATTGAGATGCATATGTATCTTAAACTATCGACAGGGTAGAGAGGGGAGAAGCTCTGGACTCCAAAAACCACTAAGAATCCAATTATTTAGCTTTAGATGGCTGAATAAAGAGTGTTAAAAATGCAGTAGGTACAGGTCAAGTTTTTTAAATGAAGCTTGTGTTAAAATTTGGAAACAGGGTACTTTTTTTTTAAGATTTTATTTATTTGTTTGACAGACAGATCACAAGTAGGCAGAGAGGCAGGCAGAGAGAGAGAGAGAGAGAGAAAGAGGAGGAAGCAGGCTCCCTGCTGAGCAGAGAGCCCAATGTGGGGCTTGATCCCAGGATCCTAAGATTATGACCCGAGCCGAAGGCAGAGGTTTTAACCCACTGAGCCACCCAGGTGCCCAATAGGGTACTTTTGAAACTATGATTTTATTTATTTATAAAGATTTTATTTATTTATTTGAGAAAGAGACAATGAGAGCGAGCATGAGAAAGGAGAAGATCAGAGAGAGAAGCAGACTACCTGTGGAGCTGGGAGCTCAATGGAGGACTCGATCCCCAGACTCCAGGATCATGAGCTGAGCCAAAGGCAGTCGCTTAACCAACTGAGCCACCCAGGTACCCTGAAACTATGATTTTAAAATGATGAGCCTCTATTATATATAGTAGTAAACCATTAGAAGGATACAAGGAAAATGAATGATGTACAAAGTTTTGCTTCCAAGGGGTTTATAATTTCTTAAATTTGGAAGAAGGCATAAATATAATAAATGGTATTGAAGTGAACACTCCAAAGTTCCCAGAAGGATAATGAATAAATAGAGTATCTTGACAGTTTACTTCGTTCTAGTTACTGGGCCCAATGCTTACATACCTTGTTTCATTTGCTTCTAGAAACAATGCTTGAGGGACAGAATGATGGTGACATTAACTAACATAAGGAACTAAGGAGAAAACTGCAACCTGGTAAGTGTAGAAAATTAATCAGTTGGCTTTTGCCTTGTGATACTGGACAATAAGTCAGCAAGAAAGGGTTTGAAATTGTGTGACTCAAACTCAGTGAGAAGTCAGACCTCTTGGCTTGCTTGAAATTCTTGGTTGAAAATGTCACTTTTTAAAAAAATCACGAAAAGATGAGGGGCATCTGGGTGTCTCAGTGGTTTAAAGCCTCTGCCTTTGGCTCAGGTCATGATTCCAGGGTCCTGGGATCGAGTCCCACATCAGGCTCTCTGCTCAGCGGAGCCTGCTTCCCCCTTTTCTCTCTCTCCCTGCTCATGATCTCTGTCTGTCAAATAAGTAAATAAAATCTTAAAAAAAAAAATCATGAGAAGATGAAATCGCCTACAGAGAAGATCTTTAGACAAGGTTCAGTGGAACACTGAACACTGCAATGTGCAAAGAGAAGAGAAATCAGCTAAGAATGCAGATAAAGAGAAATGTCATAAAAGTAGAGCCTATCAATGCCATCAGAAAAGCAAGAGGAGAGAATAATTTGAGATGAGATGAGAAAATTATAATAATAATCACCATCATCATCATCATCACCATCATCCTATGCCATGTAATTATTGCTGTGGAGATGCAGCAGGACAAGGACAGAGGAAGGACTGACTATCAGGACAGTAATAACAAGCAGAAGAGAAATGGTTGGGTGGTGAGAAAACCAAGGCAGTGGACGGACTACTCAGAGTAACTCTCTACTCTTAAAGATATTCATGCAGTATAAAAGGGTGCCTTAGGGGGCTGATGATAATCATACTAAAATCAATGCTGCAAAGTGTTTCACCACAGATCCCCACTTTTTAGATTGATCAAATATTAATTTGTTGTTACTCATATTTCTTTTTTTTTTTTAAAGATTTTATTTATTTGTCAGAGACAGAGGGAGAGAGAGCGAGCGAGCACAGGCAGACAGAGAGGCAGGCAGAGGCAGAGGGAGAAGCAGGCTCTCTGCCGAGCAAGGAGCCTGATGTGGGACTCGATTCCAGGACCCTGGGATCATGACCTGAGCCGAAGGCAGCTGCTTAACCAACTGAGCCACCCAGGCGTCCCCCATTACTCATATTTCTTAAGCAAAACATGATTAAAAATATTAACTGGCATCACAGTTGTCAGAAGGGATAAAGCTATGTACAATCACTTAAAAACTTTACACTTAAATAGCAACACGAATATAAATGGGGATTTATACACTTAACATTGTCATAAAGCGACAAAGACTAGGGGTATCTGGGTGGCTCAGGGGGTTAAGCCTCTGCCTTTGGTTTAGGTCATGATCTCAGGGTCCTGGGATCTAGCCCCACCTCAGGCTCCCCAGGGAGCCTGCTCCCCACTCTCTCTCTGCCTGCCCTTCTGCCTACTTATGACATTCTCTCCCTATGTCAAAAAAAAAAAAAAAGACTACAAAGACTATCATTAAAAATTATACTTACAATACAAATTATTTTGTATTTCTTAACACTGCTCCTCTCAACAGGCTCTTCCGTTGGTAAAGCCAGCATAGACTCCATGAGCCGTAGAAACCTGTTTTACTAGAAGACAGCTGTACTCCTTCCTCTCTCTAGCCCAGCAAAGAGAAACTGAAGGAGTTACATGGCTGTGACTAACTTTTAAGTGTTTGGGAAGATTATAGCTCTTCAGTGATTGGACGATCAAAAGAGAGGGAAATATTTAAATAATAATAGCATCAAGAGATGAAAGTCCTTTTCCAGGACACTGTAGACAAACATTAAATACTAATCAAAACACAGGTAACAAGAATAATAAAATAGTCAAATTTTAATATGATCTGGCTATTTATTTTCTTCTAAAATAACCCAAAACAAAAAGCTTCTTTAGGGAAATTCCAGAAGGTTTCTATATTTGTATAAACTTCACAGCACAGCTAAAAACCAACATATTAAAAAAATGCTTTAGGGATGCCTGGATGGCTCAGTCGGTTAAGCGTCTGCCCTCAGCTCAGGTCATGATTCCAGGGTCCTGGGATGGGCTCCCTGATCAGTGGGGGATCTCCTTCTCCCTCTCCCTCTGTCCTCCCCAACAGCTTGTGCTCCCTCTTGCTTTGCTTACTCTCTCTCAAGTAAGTAAATAAATCTAAAAAAAAAGAGAGAACACATTATTTGGGTACCTTTGGCACATAGTTCTCTGCACTCCATAAACAGAAACATCCAGAGTACTCTTTTAATTTTAATTTTTATTTTTGAAATTCTGATGCCCAGGCCCCACTTCATCTGCATTAGAATCTTCTGGATTTGGGGCTAAATTACCCCAAAGATGCTTAACCAAGCCATTTTATATGTAGCCAAGTTCAGTGGAGACACTTCCCTTTGAGCAGTGCACGCACTTTTGAATTCCCTTCTGCAAACATTTACTCTGGATTCTATTTAAACTTGACAATTTTGCAGATAAAACTAGAGGACCTCTAGAGCTTGAGTATTTGCCCAAGGTCACCTGGGGTAGCACTATCTCAGAAGTGAGACTCCACCTGGTATTGAAACTCCAGCTTCAGGGGATGCTATTGTTATCATTGCTGTAATGGCAAACTGAGAGTGAGGGAAAAAAAAATCAAGTGTACATCACAATTGGCATCAAAATTAGGAGATTCCTAGTAATTAGGGCCATTATCTAGTCATCTGACATACAACTTCAATTTTTCTATCTGCATTTATGACACCCTACTCAACCCGCCTTGACTCCCATCAACAGTTCTACTTTTGCTATCCTTTCTATGATGGCAGTTTTGTGCATCAATTTGGCTAAATTATCATTTCCAGCTATTGAATCAAAATCTAATGTAGGGTGTTATCACAATGGTATTTTGTAAATGTGGAAACATCTACAATCAATTGACTTTTAAATAAAGGGGAATATCCTCAATAATGTTGGTGGGTTTCACCCAAACAGTTTACAGCTAAAACAAGAAATTTTGCCTCAAGACTCTCTACCATTAGCCCTCCATTCCAGCCTATCAGCTTGCACTGCCCTTTGGATTTCAGACTTGCTCAGCGCCAACAATCAAGGGAGTCAATTCCTTTTTTTCTCTCTCTCTCTCCCTCACTCCATCTTCACTGTGTTCTGTTTCTTTGGAGGAACTTGACTGATACATCTTTTGAACATCTCAGATTTTTACTTCTTTTTAAGACTTTGCTCTATTTTAACCTCTCCTATTTGGACCTCCAGAATCTGTTATCTTGGCTTCTGTCTTCTTGATTTTTTTTTTTTTTAAAGATTTTATTTATTTAGGGACGCTTGGGTGGCTCTGTTGATTAAGCATCTATGTTCAGCTCAGGTCATGATACCAGGGTCCTAGGATAGAGTCCCACATTGGGCTCTTTGCTCAGTGGGCTCTGCTTCTCCCTCTCTCTGCCTGCAGGTCCCACTGCTTGTGCTCTTTCTCTCGTTATCTCTGACAAATAAATAAAATCTTTAATTATTTAAAAAAAGATTTTTATTAAAAAAAGGATTTTATTTGTTTATTTGTCAGAGAGAGGGAGGGAGGGAGTGTACATATGTAGGAGAGTTGTACCTGAGTTTTTGCATCTGAGACATCTGAGAGACCACCCAGGAGCCGACACCAATGCAATCACAGGAGGGTTTATTCGACAAGCTTAAGCATGGGCCCAAGTTTACCCAACACAGCAGAGTAGGGACTTGGACCCAGAGCTTAGTTAAGGCAGGGGTATTTATGGGTTCCTGTTACTAAAGCAGGATGGGGGTTCCTGGAACCAAAGTAGGGTGGGGCTTCCTGTTCCTAAAGCAGGGTGGGGGTCTCTGGAACTAAAGCAGGGTGGGGCTTCTTAGAACTGAAGTAAAGTAGGGGGAAAGTTCAGCCCTTGGGCACAGGGGTCTGCGATGGCTACTGGAGCTAAGATGGCTGTACTTATGCTAAGGCTAAACCTGAGGTGGGATGGCCTTAGTTTCTCTCACCTCCACAGGAGTTGGTGGGGGGTGGGTGCAGAGGGTGAGGGGAAAAGCAGACTCCTGCCTGAGCGGGATCATTCCTAGTCACTGAGATTATGACCTAAGCTGAAGGCAGATGCTTAATGGACTGAGGAACCCAGATGTCCTTCTGTCTTCTTGATTTTTAACTGTTTGTCTTGATATTTTCTATAATAATTTGTATACCTGACTCCAGCTTGCTTACCTGGTACTGATTCCCCAGCTGCGCTCAGATGCTGCTTTGAGGTACGGCCATGACGTCACGTGAACCTATACTAGCTTTGCTCTCCAGAGTTTCACTGGCTCTGACTCCCTATTTTTATTATGGTCATGCCCGCACTGCGAAGGCGCACACCCGAGTCGTGTCTTTCCACGGTGTCAGCTTTATTCAGTCATAAAGCAAAGTTAAACCACAACGATAAAGCAGGTTCAGGATTCCAGACTCCATGACAATTCACCCTGCTATTAAACTCGGCGTCCTCCACAGCGCAGGGAGCAGGACGAGAGGAGTCGCACGACAAACAAGATAACAGAAGGGTGGGTGGAGGAAGGAAGTGAACACACGCCAAGTCCGCCTGCGGGCGCACAGCGGAGATAAGGCCTGCAGTCCGGGTCCACTCTGGGCACTGACTGCCACTGACGTTCCAGCAGGGAAGGCTCCCAGTTCTGTTCGGGGGTGCATCGGGCAGAGACTTCAGCCGCGGTTGCCCTTTTTAAGTGGTCAGATGTAGAGGAGTCATGCTGAAGAGTCTGACAGTTTGCTGCCCAAATCCTCCCCTTTTTAAAGGGATTTGATTAGTTTGGGGCCTCTGCAGATGTCCTCTGGTTCTGCTCCTTATCAGCTGTGGGGTGTCAGCTGACTTGGTCTGGGTGTTACCTTCCAGCTAGTTTAACCCTGTAAGTCGTACCTGGACAAGGGCTCCTGCCTGACATGAGAGACTCCATTTTGCTCTCTACGATTATATAATTCATTCCCGCACTGCCAAAACCTCCTTCCTCTCTGATTCCACCCCCATCTGCCACCTCTTTCAACCCCATGAACACAAAAATACTAGATAAGAAAGTCGAGAGGCATCTGATACAATCTTGTCTTTCTCACAAGTTAATTGACTCTTGACATTATTCATTTTTAAGGGGATCTCAGTTTATCTCTAAATTAATGGAAGAATAACTTAGTGCTTTAGGTCCTAAAGTGAGTAAACCTCAGGAGCTCTACCTGGGGCACACACACGCAGTTATGGTAGAGATGTTATTAGCATTGTCCAGTCTCTAGTCATATTTTCTACTATAGCATTTCCCCTAAATGAGCCCTAAACTCCAACCTCTTTTGAGTGTCCCAGGTCTTAGAAACTTAGTCCCAACCGTTCCCCTGAGCACTGGACACTGACCAAATCTACAACCCTCCCATGCAACTTAGACTTTGGAATACACTGTCTGGTTACTTTGATTGGATCCTATACTCTAAGTCTCTTGAACCTTGAAAGCCACTCTATTCTTTTCCCCTCTAAACTTTATTTTAAGAAATATATATATATATTTATTTATTTGACAGAGAGAGACAGAGACAGAGACAGAAGCAGGGTGAGTGGGAGAGGGAGAAGCAGGATTCCGACCAAGCAGGGAGTGCAATGTGGGGCTCAATCCCAGGACCCTGGGATCATGACTTAAGCCAAAGGCAGGCACTTAATCAACTGAGCCACCCAGGTGTACCTCCCCCCCCCCTTTAAACTTTAGAACAATCTGCACCTTCTGGGTTCTGAAAGCTTCTTCCTAGAACATTTATGCTCTGGTAGGCAGCTATCATTACATCTCTCACCAGTCCTAAATATTTCTCACACTCTACAAGGTCATCATGATTTCTGAGAGCTTTTCTAAAACCACAGAAAACCTATTTGCTGCTGTCTCGGGAAAGCCCCAGGGACTGCCCGCATCAACTTTCTTAAGTCACCTAAACCTGCCCTTTCTGGTTCCCACCCTAGAGCTTGAGTGGTAGTTGGATGAGCCAGACTGGGAAGGTCCAGAGAAACTAGATCCGCTGAGAGAGGTGGGGGAGGTGAGGTAGATACTAGGCTCAGGTCCAGCAGCAGGAAAGAGTCTGTCAAGGTTGAGAGACCTCAAATAACATAACAATAAGGGGGCAGGTGGCCAACTTCAAGGAGGGCCTGTCCTAAGGAAAAGGCAGAAACCACAGAGATACTGATGAGCATGCATAGCAAGCAGAAAGTTACACAAATGGGCAGTTAGTATAAGAAGGGCAGATGCCAGCCCTTGGCAAGTGAAGATCCAGCACTGGAGCTGATGCTAGGACTAGCAGTCTAGGTGGGACTGGTGTTAGCAAGGCTGAACCAGGGCTGAGAGGCAAGATTTTACGTGAAGGTCAAGGTTAAAAACTCGGCGTGGGCTATAGGACCCAAGTTCTTGAAACCGAAATATAAGTAGAGTGTCTGGGTTATTAGACATCCAAACAACGATGATGATAAAGTAGAATCAGAGCCTATAGATTGATATCAGTAATTTGCAATACCTGTGAGTGTGAAAAGACATTTTCCAAGATGAAATACATAAAATCTCATTGCCAGTCAACACAGTTGAACATTTATGATCAACTTGGAGATTGAGAATGGTCATTTTGAACCTCGGTTAAACAAAAATTTTCTCCCAACCCTGGACGGGAAAAAAGAGTTCCATACTTCTTATCAGGAGCCACTTTTACCAAGAAGTGGGGGGAAGGTACCCTATTATTATTACTTTTTAAATTTTATCAATAAAAATTTGCAAGGATTTATTTCTTAACTTATTTATAAATACATACACACTCTGAATTTATACGCATAACTACATAATTTCTTGAGTTTTGCTTCTGACCCACAAAGCATAAAATACTTACTAACTGGCCCTTTGTAGTACTGCTAATACCTAATCTACCCCTAATTTCTTCCATCTTTCAAAGGCTGCCACTAATGTATGTGGTCAGAGAAACTTGAGCCAACTTGTCACTTGAACCACCAATTACTACCTCTTATGAATCAGAAGTCAGAAACCTGGCTGATGCCTCCTATGGCATCTCTGTTGTTTTCTACTGAACAATCAACATTTCTAAGGTTGTCTCTAGGTCCTAGAGCACTGTTTCTCTTACTTTGCCTCAAGTGCATAAATAAATCCCAGTAATGTAAGAATTTTAAGAGTCTTTCTTATTTGTTGCAAAACTCAGAAATAACATTACTGCCAAAAGTTTTCCAGGTTCTGATAGGCTTTTCTTATTTTCAGTGTTCTCAAGTGGAGATCATTTGTGACTGAAATTCTGGAGACATATCCAGAAAAGACAACCTACAACTAGAGTGTTATCATGCTACCTGAATTCTCCAAGGCTCTCCAAGGTCCATGAAAGTATAGGCTGTGGGTTCATTCTACTTCCCTGAAACCTGGCAGGAATGGATTATTTTCCAAGACTCTGGAATCTCTCTGGCATGCAGGAACAAGGTCAGTTTTGGCTCCCCACTTGGTCCAGTATCTATTATAATGCCCAGCACCTAGAAGACATTCAATAGACACTTGTAAAATAAATCATTAATGGTTTCAAAAATAACCTAAGAAAACTAAACCCACCCTCATAAATGTCTAGTAAACCAAATTTTAATAAATTATAACTTATCTAGATATAACCTTGGATGTGATTCAAATCTTTTGCTATATCCAGCATCTCAGAAATAGCTATCATTTCAAAGGTAAGACACACTCATGAAACAAAGGCACTTTATTTGGTTGATTTTTTTCAATTCAGAGTAACAAATAACAACTGAGCACCACCAAGCCCTAGATTTTATGCCAGATGATCCAAGAATGTTTAGCATCTACTCTAAAGAGCTTCAGTCTGGTAGAAGAGACAATTGCAACCACGACACAGTGTGATATGTGCTACACAAGTGGTATTAAAGAACTTCCAGGGGAATAGAGGAGGAAAGAATTTTTTCCATACAAACATTTATTCTGTCCCTGCCTCGGGTTGGGGAAGAAGGGCTCAGGGCCCTGGGGAGGCTGCAGGCCTTTACAGACAGCCCCCGGGGAGGGTGAGGCTTCGGCCGGAAGACAGGGTCCAGAGGCTGAGGCGCCCTGAAGGGGCCCAGAAGGCAAGGCCCTGGGCCGGGAGTGGCGGGGGGTGGGGGCTGGCTTGGTTCCCAGAGGTCATGGGAACCATGACCCGTCCGGCCCAAGCCAGGCTGGACTCTTGGTCCTGGTGGCTGCCCAAGTGCCAGCTTGTCGGCCCCCGGCCCCCCAACTTCTCTTCCTCCCCCAACAGGGAAGGCAGCACCAGGGTCTTGCTTCTCCGGGTAGGGAGAAGATTGGAACATAGCAGAGAAGATTGGAACATAGACAGAGACAGCAGACAGATGCATGCACAGAGAGCCAGCCATGGGAAGTCATAGAGAGAAGGTATCCCAAGTCAGGGAGAGAGGCCTTAGGAGAAGCCAACCCCACATCACCTTGATCTTGGACTTCCAGCTAACACATTCACATACACATACACACATCCACGTTATTACATAATTGTGCAGTCTAGGGTATTTTGTCATGGAATCCCTAGCAAACTCATGTTGGTACCTTTCTGAATTCCCTTATAAAAGTTCAATTCTTTCCTTATAAGGACACTAGCCATATTGATTAGGGCCTATGCTAATGACCTCATATTAACTTAATTACCTTTTTAAAGATTCTGTTTCCAAGCACAGTCATATTCTGAAGTAGCAGGGCTTCACCTATGAATTTTAGGAAAACAAATAATTCTATAATGTAATAGGTAACATTTCTAATAAACATTATGTAACTTAAAACATAACTCAAACACCGTTGCTGAGTAGCGGGATCATGATTCCCATCACCCATGCCAGTTATGTGTAGAGCACAGTTTTTGCCAAGCTTTCAAGTTCTTGCCTGTATAGGCTTCAGGGGAAGTTCTGTGAGCCACTTGAAATTACACGCAACCTTGATTTTGTGAATATGTGTATATATATATATATGCATATGGGTATACACTTATTTTTTTCTTTATAGCTTACATCAGGCAAAGAGCTAAACCTTCTAAAAAACAACACTTTAATTTTTTTTAATATTTTATTTATTTATTTGACAGGCAGAGATCACAAGTAGGCAGAGAGGCAGGCAGAGAGAGAGGAGGAAGCAGGTTCCCCGCTGAGCAGAGAGCTCGATGCGGGGCTCGATCCCAGGACCCTGAGATCATGACCTGAGCCAAAGGCAGAGGATTTAACCCACTGAGCCACCCAGGCGCCCCCCAACACTTTAATTTTTTAAAAGATTTTATTTATTTATTAGTCAGAGGGAGAGAGAATAAGCAGGGGAAGGGGCAGGCAGAGGGAGAATTAGGCTCTTGCTGAGTAGGGAGCCTGAAGTGGGGTTCTATCCCAGGACCCTGGGCTCATGACCTGAGCCAAAGGCAGACGCTGAACAAACTGAGCCACCCAGGCATCCCAAGAAACAACATTTTGAAGGAGAGGATGGGACCAATATGGCCTGAGAAATTAGACAAATCCAAATTGAGGGACGTTCTGCAGAACAACTCTGTGGAATCTTCAAGTGTCAATTTTATGAAGTGGGGACAGAAAGGATAACAGAACTGAAATCTCAAAGGATAAACCTAACAACTAAACACATGCAAGATCCCTGATTGGATCCTGGAAGAGTAAAATGGAGTAAAAGTAGAAGAAAAAAATGACAACTGAAGGACACTACTGAGACAAGTGAAAAAATGTGAGTATAGATGCATTCCACATAACAGTACTATATTGATATTTAACTTCCTGACTATGATATGTTTATGTGGTTAGGATAGTCAGGTCCTAGGTGCATTGACTTACCGAAGGCACATGGTAAAATACTTCAGAGGGAAGTTATGAGGTCTGGAAATAAGTCTCAAATAGTTCACAGGGATAGAATTGGATTGGGAGAGCGACAGAGAAAAGAGAGAGAGGAAGAGATAGAGAGTATATGTGGTAAAATATTTAAAATATGTGTGTTGATTGTAAAATTCTCATTTTTCTCTAGGCTTTAAATGTTTCAAACTAGTTTGGGGAAAAGAATCGTCTTTTGAGAAAGATAATGGGAGATGCGCTCTCCTCCGCCCCCAAACAAGGGAGTAAATAGAGGAAGGGGAAGGCATGAAGCTGAGCACACAGATGTTACATAGGAGAGGGCAAAAGACAATCACCGGGCACCTATCCCCTGGCCAGGAGCCTTGAGGCAGGTGTAGAGAGCAGACAATTTGGACAGGCAAAGGATCCAGGGGAATGTCCCCAAGGGAAAGATAAGTTGGTGAATACTCCTGACTCCTGAGAGGAGATTTAGGACTCAGAGGTTTCTGCATGAATTAGTGATAGGCACATACCTAAGCAAAGAAAAAAAAAATTAGACAATTATTAACTCTCAAAACAAAACAAGAAGTGATATAGAAAAGGGAAATGTAATCACAGTGCACTGTGTTGTTAAGCTGTAAATAATAGCTACAGAGTCGGAATGGTATGAATGGTCTGTAATTATGTGCTTAACAAATTCTGATACATGAATAGGTTGGAGAAGGAGGAAGTGTGAAGCGTATCAGGGAACAATACATACTCCTCTTTCATGGCAAGTTGAAATATAGTCTCTAAAATGGAATTAAAAAGAAAGAGTAGAATGAAGTGTGTTATTTGGAAAAAGAATTGGGTGGCTACGTTCTGGGAAATGAGAGGTGGGGGGAAGTTTGGTTGAAAATTTTTTTTCAATACAAGCTTTGGAGAATTATTCATCGTTTTAATATTTACATATAGTGCTTTGAAAAATTGTACAGCAAAAAGGAGTTAAGAATTATATTAATGGGGTACCTGGGTGGCTCAGTGGGTTAAAGCCTCTGCCTTCGGCTCATTTCATGGTCTCAGGGTCCTGGGATCAAGCCCCACATCGGGCTCTCTGCTCAGCAGATAGCCCGCTCCCAACTCTCTCCCTGCCTGCCTCTCCGCCTACTTATAATCTCTGTCTTTCAAATAAATAAATAAAATCTTTTTAAAAAAGAATTATATTAATAGTACTACCAATTGATTTCACAAAGTATAACCAGAAAATTAAAGTTTTTAATTCTGGAGGTGACTGGGTAGCTCAGTGGGTTAAGGGTCCACCTTCAGTTCAGGTCATGATCCAAGGGTCCTGGGACTGAGTCTCACATCAGGCTGCCTTCTCAGTGGGGAGCCTACTCCTCCCTTTCCCTCTGCTGCTTCCCCTGCTTGTGCTCTCTGTGTCAAATAAGTAAATAATCTTTTTTTAAAAAAGTTTTTAATTCCAGACAACACAATGAACAGTACCAGTATGAGTTACAATACTATCTGAATCAAAACATCTCTATACAAATAAAATGATGCAGGAAAAATTAGGTTTTTCAGGGCAAAATAAATTATAAGAATCAGAATCCTTTAGGATGTGAAATACATATGGTCAGATTTAAAAAATAATAAGCTTGAAGTTGAAAAGCCATTCATTCAAAAAAAAGAAAGGAAAAAGGAATGAAGTAGCTTGGGTTGAAGAAATTTAAATGTGAGTCTTTTGCCACAAACTTAGTGGCTTAATACAACAAATTTATTTTATAGCTCTGTTTGTTACAGGTGTGCTACAGGTCTCATTAAGCTAAAGTCGTGGTGTCCATATGACTGGATTCCCTTCTGGAGTCTCTAGGGGGAGAATCTGGTTTGTTGCCTTTTTTAGCTTCTAGAAGCCACTCACACTCCTTGGCTAATGGTTTCCCTTCTCCATATTCTCGGCCAGAAATCTTGCGACACTTTGACTATTCTTCCTTAGACATGCCTTCTGGTTCTCCTCCTCGGGTTCCCTCTTCTACTTTTAAGGACTTTTTTGATTACATTGAGTCTATCCAAATAATGCAGGGTAGTCCCCCTAGGTTAAGGTCAGCTGATTAGCAACTGTAACTCCATTTGCAACTTTAATTCCCCTTTGCCATGAAATCTAACATCTTTTCAGGTTCTGGAAATGAGGATATGGACATCCTTGGGGGGCTATTATGTTGCCCACAAGAGACGAAAATACTTCTATACTTTCTCCTGATGCGTGCAATCACATGCCTGTGAAGATAGATAATGGTTGACATTTTCTTTCTTCTCTTCCTCCGTCCTTCCCTTCTTCCCTCCTTCCCTCCCAGGCTTTCTCCCTTCTCTCTTCTCTTCTTTCCTTCCCAACAAAAGTGTAATTGTAGTGTGTATAGTTAAAAGGGGCAGTCCTCAGGATTATCCTCATCTCTGACACTCATTTCAAGTTTGGGAGTCTCTAAGATAACACTTAGGTTTGATAATTTTCTAGAAAGACTCATGTTATGCCCATTGTTGTGGTTCATTATAGCTAAAACATACATATGGAAATTAGCCAAGGGGAAAAGGTACATAAGACGGAGTCCAGGGAAGCTCTAAAAGGAGTTTCCAGTGTCCTGCTCCCATGGAGTTGTGGGCAGCATTACTTTTCTGACATCAATACGTCACAACATACATGAAACATCGCTAAAGCTCACTTGAATCCAGTGTCCAGAGATTACTGGGGCTCCACTGTGTAGGAATGCTTGATGCCTACATAGCTGAATTCAATCTCCAGCTCCTCTAGAGGTTGACCTCACGGGAGAAACTTCCTTACCCCAAATCACATTGTTAGACTACCTAGGGTATGTCAAGGGCTCCAGGGAAACCAAAACATGGCACAACTTTACAAGGGCTTCAATATTATCCTTCAGAAGTCAAGGGCAAAGAGCAGATTTTCATTTCATTGAGGAGTCCATGAGATTATTTATCTACTTGGTACCTGAAACCCAGCTTACTCTCCACACCTTCCTTTACAATCTTAGTATTCCTTCATTCATCATCCATTCATTCATTCATTCATTCACGACTTTATACTAGAATTTGGAACAGAAAACATGAAGATACACATGGTACCCTTATGTTGTTCACATGTTGGTGGGGTATGTCTCCTCTCTACTCCCATCCTCCAAAGACCCTAAGCTGTTTCGTCTCCACCCAGGAAATCTAGGGTTCCCAGCTCCCCATTACATTTGCCATATCCTATTCCTGAGGGAGGTAGGTAGACCCTTGGACCCTCAAATCTAGCCTAGTATTTCTTCTAAACCATGTGCTTGTTTTTTAAGTTTCTTTTTTCTCTTTGCCTTTCTTTTTTCTTTTTCTTTTGTCTTTTTTATAGCTCACTCCACTATTTACAAACCCCAAACAAACTTATCATTAGCTGCTGACTCAGCCTACCCACCTAGGCTTTTAGGGTCCTTCAATTCGGAATGATGCCTGCCCTGGCCTCACTCCCCAGGCTGATTCAAGTCTTTGTCTTGAGTCCAGCACTCACAAAAATCTGAATGTACCAGCCTTTTCCACAGAGATGTCCTAGGTGTTCTCAGTTTGTTCCATTCTTGCTGGTCACCTCTACCTCCATTTATGCCTTTACTTATTTCCTCAACTTCTGACTTAGTTCCTGTTCCCAGCACTAAGCCTCCACCTGGAACCAGTTCAGCTGCACTGGTTTGATCATTAGCACACTGGCTTGGGTGCAATTACATGTTCGTCTTTTTGCCCACTCTCTTTAAGTTGCTCCAGGTAATTATTCTTCCTGCTGAAGGTTTCGTCATTTTTGAGGAAAGCTAACACAGTTGATATGTTTACACATTCAAGCAGATCTCCAACCAGTCCTTTCCTTTTTTTTCCTTCCTTCTAGTGAACACTTAGTGGCTTGACATTTTCTGCGGAGGGAATTATGTCCCATTTTATAGAAATCTCAAGGTAAGGATTTAGAAGACTATTTTAACAGAATGGACCAATTCTTGATTATGGCATATAGAATTAACAAAACCACTCTCTCACTTAGGGCTGCGATCATCAAATACTGCTAAGAAATAAAAGAAGACATACTTAAATGGAGAGATCTACCATGTTTGTGGACTAAAAGACTCAATATTGTTTATGTAACAATTATCCCCAAATTACTCTATAGATTCAATTTAATCCCAATAAAAATCCCAGTATTGCTTTTTTGTCAAATAGACAAGCTGATTCCAAAATTATATGGAAATGCAAAGGGCTTAGGATAACCAAAATAAGCTTGAAAAAACTATTAAAATTGGAGAACTTAGGCTACCCTACTGTAAGACTTGCTATTAAGCTATAGCAATTGAGACAATATGATATTAGTATAATAATTGGAACTCTCACACATTTGTAGTATAAAATGTATAAAATGGTAAAGTTATAAAGTTTATAAAGTTAAACATATACTTACCACATGACCCCGAAATTCTGCTCCTAGGCATTTACCCAACAGAAAAGATAACATATGTCTGTAGGAAGACTTGTTCAAGAGTGTTCATGGCAACTTTATTTTTTTAATAATTTTTTATAAACATATAATGTGTTATTAGCCCCAGGGGTACAGGTCTGTGAATTGCCAGGTTTATATACTTCACAGCACTCACCATAGCACATACCCTACCCAATGTCCATAACTCCACCATCCTCTCCCTACCCCCCTCAGTTTGTTTTGTGAGATTAAGAGTCTCTCGTGGTTTGTCCCCCTCCTGATCCCATCTTGTTTCATTTATTCTTCTCCTATCCCCCAAACCCTCCACATTGCATCTCCACTTCCTCATATCAGGAAGATCATATGATAGTTGTCCTTCTCTGATTGACTTATTTCACTAAGTATAATACCCTCTAGTTCCATCAATGTCATCGCAAATGGCAAGATTTCATTTCTCTTGATGGCTGCATAGTATTCCATTGTATATATATACCACTTCTTCTTTATCCATTCATCTGTTGGTGGACATCTAGGTTCTTTCCATAGTTTGGCTATTGTGGACATTGCTGCTATAAACATTTGGGTGCATGTGCCCCTTTGGATCACTACGTTTGTATCTTTAGGGTAAATACCCAGTAGTGCAATTGCTGGGTCATAGGGTAGATCTATTTTCAACTTTCTGAGGAAACTCCATGCTGTTTTCCACAGTGGCTGCACCTCATGGCAACTTTATTCACATTATTCAAAAACTGAGAATAATGTAAATGTCCACCAACAGGTGAATTGATAAGCAACCTCTAGTATACTCATAAAGTAGAATGATACATGTGGATGGGTCTCCAAATATGCAGTTGTGTGAAAGAAGCTAGACACAAAAGAGTACAGACTGCATGATTCCAGTTATATAAACTTCAAAAACATGCAAATTAATTAGTGGTTACAGGAATTAAAACGGTGTTTGCCTCTGGAAGGGAGATTGGCTGCAAAGTTACACCAGGAAGTTCCTGGTGTGATGAAACTGCCTCATATCTCAATTGAAGGGGCAGTTAAGCCAGTGTAAATACTTATCAAGATTCACGGGAGCTGAACATGTAAAAGTTAGGTTATTTCCTTGTTTATGGATTATACATCAATTGAAAAAATGATTATTGGGGGAAAACACATCAAGATCTGGGACTAGGTGGTCAATTTTTATTCAACGGATGAAGCATCAGCAAACATGATATAAAAATTAAATTATATTTGGTTATGAAAAAAGATATAATTCTTTCCTGACCACTGTACCTTCTTAACTATACAAGCCCTGGCTAATATTAAGGTTTGCTAGTGTTTCCTGAGAACATACTGATTTGGAAACAGCATTGAGGCATGGAAATCTGCCGACAGTAACTGAAAACTCTTAGAAGTGTTATCTGATTAAAGATAGTCCAAAATAAAATAATGTGTTTAACATACAAAAAAGAAAGAAAGAAAAAAAGAAAGAAAGAACCCTAGATTGTTAGGCTACTTAGATTTTAATAATTCTGGCTCTGTCATTCTTCTGGCTGGAACATTCTACAAAATTGATTCCTGCCAATACAGTTCATTAAGTACCTAACATTGTGTCCAGCACTGAGCAAAGGGTGAACATATATTTCATACATGGAGAACTCCACTACTAATGCATTAAGGAGTTTTATGAGGATTAGAAAGAAACCCTAAATCAAGTTGAACGAGGAGGGCAGGCTTCCAGAAATAGGTCAAACCGATGCTTAGAAGATCGCGGCGGTGGGGGGCACTCTCCCGCGATGCACTCGGCCATTGATCTGACCCACCAATGGATCAGCCTTCCCATCTGCCAATCATTCTCTACCCCTACCTCCACCAAAGATGCTCTAGGTATTCAGTAATTGATAAATATTATTTTAGATGATTATAACTAGAAACTGTAGACATTATTGTTTGATTAATTAAAAATCAGTAATAATGCGTTCTTTTTTTCTTTTTAGCCTTTATTAAAAGCCTGCTATGTGTCAGGCACTGTGCAAGGCATACTTGAGAAGATATGGTTCCTGTCGTCAAGGAAATCGTGGTTTCAACTCCTGGCTCCGGAAAGTCAGCAGCTCATAGACACCAACCAGGTTGACCTAGGTTGCAGGAGGGAGCTCTTGTCCCTGCCTGCGATTCTCTGGGTTCCAAGCTTCTTTCCTTCCCGGCAGGCAAAAGTATTAGTCCAGGGCAGGAAGCAACTCCCGCTCCAGCCGGGAGGTGGCGGCCTGCAGCCGACGATGCCTAAGCGTGACGTAGGCTCAAGGCTCCACTTGGGGGCGCTCTCGTCTGACTCGGCGGGCCGTCCTTCCCCGGCAGAACCAAGGGGCTGAATCCTGGTTTCTTCAGGTTTCATTATCTGCGCGCACCAGACGCTTTCCGGCTTCCGTGTGGGCGCCGGCGGCTAGCTGGGACGGGGCGGGGGAATCCTCTTCCGCGGGACGCTTGAGAGAAAAAGCCACCCCCGCCAGCGGAGGTTTCCTGCGGGCGTCTCCGCCCCCCTGCCGGTCAATTCCCGGAGCTCGGGCCTCACCCGGGCCGCGCGCCGGGCGTCCAGGGCCGGCAGGGGCCATGGTACAGATGGAGACGCAACTGCAGAGCATTTTTGAGGATGTGGTGGTGAGTGGAGTCGCCGGGGATGCGGGGCGGTGGCTGCCGGGGGGAGACCCCGGGAGCTCGACCCCCCCCCCCCCCGCCGACCCCTCTCCTACCTTTCCTTTGTCGTAACACCTAGTGTGCCTGCCGGGGGTTAGCGAGTCCCAAAATGCTGTCAAATTCAAAGTCGCCTTTCAAGTCCACAGCGCCCTTCGTGACAGGCCAGGCCGGAAGTGATATTTTGTGCGGGTCGGCGGTTGAGGTGGCCTGCCCTGTATTATTACATTGTGATAGCTTCCTCAGGGAGGTCCCTGTTTTGTTTTGTTTTGTTTTTCTTTTCTTTCTGTTTTTAACATCGCTGACTTTTTGTTTTTGTGTTTGTTTTTTTTTTACAGAAAACGGAAATTATAGAAGAGGCTTTTCCTGGGTGAGTTGTCTGTGCGTGGCACAGTAAGTGGAAGTGTGTCTTGGTCAGATTTTCCCAAGCTTTGTCTTGGAGGTAGCTCAGGTCCATGAGCTATTTTGGTTATGTGGAATGACCCTTTTAGAACTAGTGGCAAATACTGTGATTTTTGTTTTTTAGAATGTTTATGGACACCCCCGAAGATGAAAAGACAAAACTAATTAGCTGTCTGGGGGCCTTCAGACAGTTCTGGGGAGGTCTTTCTCAGGTGAGTACTGCGTTGTTACCACATTCAGCCGAGGGGTTTTGACGCTTTCTTTTTTACATTACTTTGATGTTGCTGTTAGGGTTTTTCCAGAAAGGGAGACAGAGAAATGTCCTCATTTGTTGTTTGTATATTCTGGTTTCCATTTGTTTCAATTTGCATTCTTTTATTTTATTTTATTTTTTTATTAGAAGATTTCTTTTTTTTTTTTTTTAAGATTCTATTTATTTATTTATTTATTTGGCAGACAGAGGTCACAAGTAGGCAGAGAGACAGGCAGAGAGAGAGAGAGAGAGAGAGAGAGGAGGAAGCAGACTCCCCGCTGAGCAGAGAGCCCGAAGCAGGGCTTGATCCCAGGACCCTGCAGTCATGACCTGAGCCGAAGGCACAGGCTTTAAAACCACTGAGCCACCCAGGTGCCCCTGGAACATTTTTTTTTAAAGATTTTATTTATTTATTTGACAGAGAGAGAGATCACAAGTAGGCAGAGAGGCAGGCGGAGAGAGAGGAAAAAGCAGGCTCCCAGAGGAGCAGAGAGCCTGATGTGGAGCTCGATCCCAAGACCCTGAGATCATGACCTGAAGGAAGAGGCTTAACCCACTGAGCCACCCAGGCGCCCCTCAGTTTGCATTCTTCCAGTGCAGAACTGGTAGTAAGAATTCAAACTGATGACAGCACAATGTGAGGTGTCTTTAAAATAATCTCCACCCTGTTACCTTCCATAAAACCATTTTCATCCTATTCTGATTTATTTGGTGCATGTGAGAACAGCTCCGGTAGGGATTGTAAGGGATATAAATTACATTAATTTACTCAACAAAGCAACTAGCTAAAGCATTGATACAAAGATATTTTGGTTAAAGATACTATAGTAAAGAAACAAAGATGCTACAATAAGGATACTATAATAAAGATACAAATGTATTCTTTTTTTAAGATTTTATTTATTTGTCAGATAGAGAGAGTGTGTGTGCACAAGTGGGGGGAAAGGCAGGCGGGAGGAGAAGCAGACTCCCCACTAAACAAGGAGCCAGATTGGGATTCGATCCCAGGACACTTTGATCATGACCTGAGCCAAAGGCAGACACAACTGAGGGAGCCACCCAGGCGTCTCTACAGAGATACTCTAACAAAAGTGAGGAAAGGAGCAGTAAAACTTAGTAACAAAGAACAGTCACTAGAAAATGTATACATGAAAAAGACAAAGTGTATGATCCTTAAAGAGCTGGTATTCAGTAGTCTATTATCTTTTCATGGTGTATTCTTGGTAGGAAAATGAGAACTGTTTGCATTTGAACCTCTGGTGGTAAGACTTGCTACTCAGACATGGCTCACATCATGGCATACATTCATTTTTTTAAAATCTTGTTTTAATTTTCTTCTAATAGGTAATCTTTTTGTATGACTCCAGATGCAAAAGGTACCAAAAGGAGAACCCAATGTATAATCCACCTCCATCTCCCTTAGCTTAATTACTGCTCTTTTTCATATCACCAGCCAGTATCCCCAGTTTGTTGCCTTCTGGAAATATTTTACACGTATAGGATTCCAGTTTTATAGAACATTCATATAATGTGTTCACTGTTCATTAGCATCTTTTTTTCCTCCTGTTCATTTCTGAAAGTAATTCTACATCAGTCCATTGAAAGTTACTTCTGCCTTCTTTTTTACAGCAGCAGAATCTATTATGTGGCTGCACCTTCCTTTATTTAACCAGTCCCCTACTGACTGACACAGGTTATTTCTTAACTTCTCCACCTTCAACAATAATATAATGAACAATATTATGCACAGGACATTGAATAAATTCCTGGAAGTAGTATTGCTAGGATAGAGGGTATGTCTACTTATAATTTTTATAGAAATTGCCTAATAGCTTTCCATAAAAGTCAGAGCAATTTATACTCCTCTAGCAGTGTCTAGGGGTATCTGTTCCCTAGGGTCTCACAGTAGGGTATTCTTGAATTTTTTGATGTTTGCCAATCTAAAACAGAAATTATATCTCATAGGTTATTTTGCATTTCTTTGGTGTTGAACATCTTTTCAACATATTTTAATTTTTTAATTAATCCATTGAACATTTTATAAATTAAGGATGGCCCTTGTTTTCAAGAAGTTTGTATTCTAATGGCGGAGCCAGGAAGAAAATAGCTATTTCTAAATCAGCAATGTACATTCAACAATAGCAGTGTCTGAGAGACAGTAGCAATGCAGACCAAGGGGACATGTAGGTTCTTCTTGAGGGCATCCTAGAAGTAAGACTGAAGTGGGGACTATATTTTGTTATCAGATTTAAAGCTATACAGGTCTAGAAGTTTAAGATGTCTTTGGATTCACAATTGAGCTCTTAGGGATTAGATTCACACAATTCTCATAAGGCTTATATGCTCATAGTGGATTTTTCCCCCCATTGACACATCCTTGTTAGAGTTTTCTGTTGACCATGGGTATATTAATAAAATCTTACCCCTTTTGGAGGTCCATGTAATAAAAATGGTGGGAGTTTATAGAACTGTATGATTTTATGCTTAATATAACTGAAACACTAAATCTGAATTTTTCCATTTTTTAAAAATTGTTTCCGTCCTTTAATGTTTATAGTGGAGTATTTAATTCGTGGTCTTGATACACTCCCAGACGTAGTATTAGGTATTTGTCAGTTTTAAAATGTCACTTTAGATCTAAAGTGTAATCATTTTCTAATTTTCCAGGAATCTCATGAACAATGCATCCAGTGGATTGTTAAATTTATTCATGGCCAGCATAGTCCTAAAAGAATTTCTTTTCTTTATGACTGCTTAGCAATGGCAGTGGAGACTGGTCTTCTTCCACCCAGGTATGTTTAATGCCAAATATGAGCAATCCAAAGAATTTTTTAAATTAATATTTGGAAATTGATCTAGATGGTTGTTATAAAAGGATGAAGGAATGAAGAAGGAAGTTAGGCTCAACAAATAATCCTTCATAAAACCTCAGGTTTTAGTTTCTAGCATATAGTATTCCTAGAATTGTATACTTAAAGGCTCAAAACCAGGCAGGCTTTGCCTTTCAGTCCAATGGCTAGGATTACATAAAATTTTATTAACATTCATGGTGATGGCGGTTGACTGAGCTCAGTAGGCAGTTTTATCTCAGGGTCTTGTGATTGCAATCTGATCGTGGTTATAGTTGTAGTTAGGACAAAGGTTTCCCCATTCATATATCTGGTGGTTGATGCCTGACTCTCATCTGGGCCTTAGCCGGGCCTATCAGCTGGAACCTACATAGGCCCTGTCCATGTGACCTGGACTTCTTCACAGCACGATGGTGTCAAGACCAAGCATTCAAAAGAAGGCCAGGCAGAAGTTGCATTATCTTGTCCTGGGGGTCGTAAGTGTCCCTTTTGCCATAATCTTAGGCCTGCCCATGTTTAAGGGAAGAGAACGTCAATACTTCTCCCACTTCTTCATGGGAGGAGTATCATTACCACCCTTCAGAAGAACATGTGGGATTGAAAGTCTTGTTGCAGCCATCTTGGAAAAATGTAATCTACCACAAACTGATAGATGGTAAACATTTAATCAATAGCATTTGGTAAATTTCTTTCTAGTAAAAATATAATATTATTTAGTTCTATTTTGTGTTCTATTTTTCACACTAATAAAACACATAATATACTATGTATGTAATTTTTAAAAAGTATTATTGAATAGTTATATACCTTTCTGAAGAACATTATGACAGATATAATATCCAAAGTACACAGACCTTGGCTATTGGAGAACTTGGCAAAATTGTGTCTTGTAACTGGAATGGGTATTCTTATTTTCTAGGATGGTTTGTGAATCCCTGATAAACTCCGACACACTTGAATGGGAAAGAACACAACTTTGGGCCTTAACATTTAAACTGGTTCGGAAAATAATTGGGGGAGTGGATTATAAGGTATTTTTTCCTAATTATAAAAAGTAATCACTTTCAGACATGAGTAATTTTTCAGTGTGTATCTTAATTTCTTATGTAGTAGTATCTTATCTTATGCAGTAGTATCTTAATTTCTGATGAGAGAAATGAAATGGAAGTGTTTACAAAATCTGGTTGTTGTTGTATTTCCTAAATTAATTTAGGAAACAAATTTTCTAAACAAATTTCCTATATTTCCTAAATTATTTTGTTGTATTTCCTAAAGGGTTTTAAAATTGCTTAGTGTTTCCCACAGCTTATCTGCTTTCCTCCCAAAAGTTTTAAAATGCAGATGGCTAATATATATTTATGATGAATAGAGAAGTCACCAGGCAAACTCTGGGCCCCTTCATCCCACAGATTGAGAATGTGGTGGCCTGTTGCAAATGAAAGAGCTCAGAGCAGGGGTGTGTGGAACTGAGAAGTGTTGTCGGCATCAACTGATAAAGGGAGAAAGTCCTGCTTCACTTCTGCTTTGACCTCCTTTGAAGACATGTCCTTCAGCACTTTCTCTTGAGCCAAATTAACAGCATAGCATATACTCTCTGTGTATCTTAATACAACTCAGGATCTTCCTTGCTGCACAACCATTCTCCTTCATTCAAATCACTTTTGTTGCTGTCCTTTTTGAAATAATTGCCAATGCCTGACCCAGTGCTTTATGTCTCTATTTTCTCTAGTCTAAATGACTTAACTGGTAATTACTGATTTGAATTATGATTTAATACAAAATTAAATCTAAGAAGTTGTTTGTTTTGTTTTGTTTTGTTTCTCCCCCACCTAGTTTCCTTAGCAGGTTAACATGAAGTTTTTACCTTCTTATTTGTATGGTGCTTTATAATTGTTTCTAATTCCTGTCATGTCTATGTTTTGTCTCTTTTTTACAAGATTGATCACACAGTTTATACTCAATAAATGCATGTTGAATGAAATTTCTTCTCCATGTATCAGATTCCTCTCTGAAGTAATGTAACTGATAATAGATTAGCAGAGATGACCATTTAACAGAATAGCTTTATTGGATAAGTTTGAGTGATTGGGTATGTGATGAATGAGAAGGGGGAATAAAGTTAGAATATGACAAAGGGAGTGAGCAGAAGGAATCACCTGCCAGAAAGTTTAACATTAAGGCCCATGTCTGAGTATTTTCAAATCCCGTTCAAATTATTTGCCCCTCAGCCCAATTTAAATGTTTTGGACGATTGTAAAAATGGAAACTCTTGTAATGTGAGGGTCCAGAAAACGGAGTGTGGCAAGATTAATTTTTATTTGTAAGGGACTTCTTTGTTCATTCATATTGTTAGACATTCTTTAGAATTCTGTTTTGGAACATGACTCTTCATGGGCTAATGTTAGGGACTTGAGTGTTAGCTTTGATTGCAAATGTGATCTGGGAGGTCACTTTTTTCCTGAGCATATAAGTGTTGAACCTTTAGGTGTTTTAGCTAGGACAGGGGGCACTACTTAGTTTTAACCTGTGGGTTTTTTTCTTGTAACAGGGGGTTCGAGATCTCTTAAAAGTGATTTTGGAGAAAATCTTGACAATTCCCAATACAGTGAGCTCAGCGGTTGTACAGCAGCTTCTAGCAGCAAGAGAGGTAATTTAGATATGTCTGCAATTCATTGATCATAACCTCAAAAAAGTCTAGTTTTATATAGTTTTGTGCCTTTAAAACGTAGTTTGTGGACTGTTTGTGGACTGTGGTAGTTTGTGGACTATTCCATTTGGGAACTTCTACAAAAACCACTTGTAGTTTTAAAGATGCTGTTTTGCTTGTATTATATTTCAGAAAAAAATTTTTAAGTTTTGATTAAGTCATGGTTTTTAATTAAGAAAATAACAATATAGACATTCAAATATTTTTAGCTGCTATAAGGCTTTAGCCTATAGACTGCTTAAAAGTTCTTTGTGTTTTATAACTGATATTCCAAGAATTACTACTTTGGTCTGTTGCTTTCCTGTTAGAATCTGTCAACATTTAAAGCAATGTTACTTAGTAACATCCATTTCATTGTTCATTAATCTCCATTTTTAGAGAGTCTTTACATATAAATGGACTTTTTATGCTACAGATTAAGCCCAGTAAATCCATGAAATAATATCTTTGCTTTTAAATATCTTTGTTGTTGTAACTGTTGCGTTTAAAGAGCTTATATGTGGAACAAACCAGGAAGAATAACATTGCTCTTTTATTTTTCTTAGGTTATAGCATACATCTTAGAAAGAAATGCCTGTTTATTGCCAGCCTACTTTGCAGTCACAGAGATTAGGAAACTATATCCTGAGGGAAAACTTCCACACTGGGTAAATATGATATTTTCCAAGTTTTTGGTAGAAATTCTAATTAAAAAAATAGCTATATTGATCTTATTTTTGTGTGCCTATCTTTAAAATGGTCACTTTTATCCTGAGATAAAATGTACTTTTTTATCGTTATAATGTGTTTCTTTTATTTCTCTGCTATCCTGTTAAAACAGTTTATTGTCTTTTTGTTTTTTTCTTTTTTGTAAGATTTATTTCTTAGAATGTGCCTGGGGTGGGGACAGAGGGAATGGGGGAGAGAAAATCTCAAGCAGACTTCCTATTGAGCATAGAGCCTGACCCAGGGCTTGATCTCACAGCACTGAGATCATGACCTGAGCCAAAATCAAGAGTTGGATGCTTAACTGGTGGAGCCACCCAAAAACCCCACGACAGTTTCTGTATCATGTGTGAAAATATGCCAGCTTCATGAAATATCACAGGATGTGGTGGTATTATTTGCCTTAATTTAGAAACAGATGGACTGGGAAGGAATTGTTTAAAAGAAAGTAAAAGAGGACTGACTTTTGAGTAATTTTTACATGCCAGGTATTATTAGATTTTTACATGCTGTCTCATTTTACATAAATGATGGTTATATTAAAAGAAATCTTGATTTTATTTTTATACTTACATATTTTTTGTTTTGTTTTTAGTTACTTGGAAACCTGGTATCAGACTTTGTGGATACCTTCAGGCCCACAGCAAGGATAAACTCTATTTGTGGTAGGATTATAATTTAAGATATACAAAATAGTACCTGGTTTTTAGTGAACTATTCAGCATTGGCAGATGGTATCTTACACATGTTTTGGTGGTTTGTCATTTTGGTAATTTGTAGAAGCTTAAATAATAGCCATTTACTTGTTTTCAGGTACTTTGTTTGCACAGTATAGGGAGGGGAAAAGCAACTATCTTGCCTGAGTCTAAGCTTCAGATAGAATCATTCTAGAAGATACATTTCCTGGTGATTAGAGGGAACTTTTAATAGAGCTAGTAAAGCACCATGGAATATCCAGGCAACTAGAAGTCTCAACTGACCATTCCTCTGTGGCCATAGTGCACAAGACTATCAGGCTTTTTTAAGCTCATTCCAATTCACACTTTTGCTCTGTACTTCATTTATTTTCTTTTTCGTTTTTCCATGTTTTATTTCACTCTCAGAATTTGCTTTTAAAAACAAGCATGTGATTTCGCAATTTATGCAGTGCCCACTACTGTGTGAGTATATAGACCATTTTTTAGTCAGTGACCAAATTTTGAACACTTCTTGTGAGTTGGGTGCTATTTTAGATTGGAAATGCAAATATAAAACAAGCAGACTCTAGACAAATAGTTTTCAGACTTCTGGCTTTTGTGGCTGAATTGAGTGGATATTGATATCATTTAATTTAATTCTGGAAGTGATGCAGGTTTGAGAAGGATGATGAATTCAGTTTTAAGATCTGTTAAGCTTGAAGTCCCTGGGAGACAGCCAAGTGACAGTATTCATTAGGCAGTTGGGTATATGAGTTGATGGTCATATGCTACATCTGAGCCTCTAGGAACATCATGCATAAAGTCAATTATGGTGACCCTAGACTAGAGATCTGTGAACTTTTTTTTATAAATAGTGATCCAGTAAATATTTGAGGCTTTGTGAGCTATACCATCTGTTGCAACTATTCAGCTCTGCCATTAGAGTGGGAAAGCATCAGTGTCCCAATAAGACTTTACAGAAATAGGTGGCAAACTGCATCTGGCCCATGGATTATACTTTGCTGATCTTTATCCTATGGCACAAATGCCAACATTTTTGAGTTTTGAAGGCCTGTAAATTGATCTCCAACCATCTGGACTTAAAATAATCAAAGAAAATTCCCAAAATTTATATCTGATTACAACCTTTTTAAAACCAGTGCCTGATTCAGAATAGATATTTATTAAATATTCATAGAGTGAATGAAGGACTAGGCATTTCTGTTTACATTTACTTTAAAACATTTTCTGTAATACAGGCCGCTGCAGCCTTCTGCCAGTTGTAAATAACTCGGGAGCCATTTGTAATTCATGGAAATTGGATCCTGCAACTCTTCGTTTTCCTTTGAAGGGCCTTTTGCCATACGATAAGGTATGTTGATAAATATAATGGAACTTTGGTCCATCTAACAGTCTTCATCCTGGATTATATGATGTGTGGTGCTAAATTGTCTCTTCACAGAATGAAGAAGTATATATTTAATGAAAAATAGTTTATGGTTTATCATATGATTCTCATATCCACGTATACCTTATAGTTTGTAATATTGGGTGTTTATGCTCCAGTTGGTCCCGACAAAGCACTTAGATTAAGAAAACTGAATCTTTATAATGGAAACCTTTTTATTTTTCCTTTGCAAAGTGAGGACCAAAAATGAATTTGCACTTTTCTTAAAATTTGAAGAGTGTGTCTCTCCTTTGTTAGATTTTTTTTTTAATTTTTTTAAGTTTTTAAAAAATTTATTTCAGTAGTCTCTATGCCCAGCTTGGGGCTCGAACTCAAGACCTCAAGATCAGGAGTCACATGCTTTTCTGACTGATCCAGCCAGGTGCCTCTATTGTGTTAGAGTTTTTGAAGGGAGGTTGGAAAACACGAAAGTGGAGTAGAATATTCTCAAGAGAAAAAAAATCTCCAAGTATCAATAAAATGAAGCATGAAATAAAGCCACAATGAAGTTTGATATATTCATTATAGTATCTTGGGAGTTGAAATAGTTACAGAGGAGGGTATGAGGAGGACTAGAGATTTTTCATGTAAGTGTTTTGTGTCAAAAATGATGTACGGAGTGATTAGGAAACTAGTCCAGAAGTGAGGGAAATAGCGAAACTAAGGTCACAATCCTGGACTCTTGGCATATTAGTTTGCAAAACTTGGGACTGTGAAAAAGTGGTAAACTAAATGGAACTTGCAATTATCATGATAGGAATAATATTGAAAACAGATCAATTCATTATGCACTTACTGTATGCCAGCCACTGTTGTAAGAACTTTTTTCAGTAGCCCTTATTCTCAACTGTCATCTTAGTATCTCCACTATACAGATGATGAAACAGAGACACTGAGCAGGGTAGTAACTTAATTAAGGCTCTATGTTTCCGAATTGGTAGAATCAGGATTTGAACTCAGTCTGATTCCAGGATCAACACTCTTAATTAACCCCTGTACTATAAGTCAGTTGTCCTCTCCAAATTGGGAAGTAGTGTTTGTTTTTTTACACTTGTATGAAAATGATTGGAAACTACCTCCTTCCTCTTTGGTTAGATTTCTGAGCAGAAAATCCTTTCCTTACAGTGATGCTAAGACTCTTCCATGACAGTAACTAAACTCTTTCTAAATTGAGCCTCTATATGAACTTGGGCAAGTCCCTTCACCTCAGTTATATCTCCTATCAGTTGAGGGGTGGGATCAGATTAACTGTAAGCACTAAAATCCTATGATTTTTTTCCACTAGATACTGCCTACTGTGTGAAGGTAACAGGTGCCTTTAGCAGATTTTTTTTATCCCAATTTCAAATTATTTGAATTAACATTTACTTTGATCTTGAAGCAATAATTTTTTTTATTTTCTTTAAAGGATCTGTTTGAACCACAGACTGCTTTGTTGAGATATGTATTGGAGCAGCCTTATTCCAGGGATATGGTCTGCAATATGCTAGGTTTAAATAAGCAGGTACTGTACTATGCTGGAAACCAAGTAAATTCTGCATAGAATCTGCACTATTCTTTTCTCTTTTCTTTGCTAGAGCTAACTGAGCAAAACAGTTAAGAACTATTCAGTGATTTTTTTTAATATATGGTTTTTTAAACAATGTATTGTTCCTACCATTTATATATTGCTTTAAAAATGTTTAAATTAAAAAGAAGATATTTTAAAAGTTGGTTTATTTTGCATTGCTTTTTTTTCTATAAGGCCAGTTTCAAGTATACCTTTTGCCAGAGAAACCTACACATGACTTAACCATAATTTTTTAATTTTTTTTTTTTGTTGTTGTTGTTTGGGTGCCTATTTTTTAACCCTTGGTATCTTCAGCATGGCCTGACTGCTGATTTTTTCCCCCCTTTTTGGTATATGTTTATTTTTGGTGGTTTAACATGTGGGAGGGTTTGTGCTGACTCTGGGTTCCTTGAGGCTGGCCTCATAGTCACTGTTTTGTCTTTTCTTTTTTTCTTCCTTTATTTTTGTTCTGTCCTGTCTTGTCCTGCCCATCCTCCAATGCTCTAGACCTTGAACATTGCTCAGGTATGTTCACAACCTTACTGTTGTATTGTGACTAACGATACGCTGGCCGCTTTGTAGCCACTGATTCCATTTAGAAAATACATGTATGGTCGGGGCTTGAAATTGGCAGGACCATGCTGAGACCAAGGCCACTAAAATGAATTTCTTCTTGGGATATGAGAGTTGTTTTTGGTGGATTGTTTTTGGTTTTGGTTTTTGGTGTTTGTTTTTTTATATTCTTTTTTTTTCTTTTTTCTTTTTTCTTTTTTTTTTTTTTAACAAAGAGACAACACCTGGCACACAATAACGCCTGTCACTTTTTGATGGATTGTTTTTCCTTCCCACTCCATTTTACTTTTTTTTTTTTTTTTTTAAATACTTTAGGGCCAAAGCTCGCCTTGTGGAATTTTCAGAGATGGAAAGATGGATGGTGGCCTTTATCTTTCCAGATTATTAAAACATAAATAAATAACATCTATAAAAGTACTTATGTTGCTTTGCCTTAAAACAAAAACAAATTAAAAACAAAACAAAGAGGAAAAACTTTAATAGAGATGCATTATTTTAAAAGTTGGAGTGGTAAACTTTATGCAGGGAAGGTTTTTTTGGAAACATGGGGATTGACTAAGAAATGTCACACTCTTAGGTGACCCCACACCTGCTTGACAAACACCCTTCTTTGTCAGTCTTTGCCAGAAGTGTCCTCCTCCTAGAGTGGGCTCCTTGCAATTGAAGCTCACCTGTAGTGGGAGAAAAACACTGTGGCCAAACTTTATAAACCAAACTCTTATACGGTCCCAAGTCTGTTCCAGGACTTTTCACCTTTGAGATTTTAAACAAAATAGTGGTTCCAATTATTTTTGTTAAAAATTTTTGAGCCCAACATATTAAAATAGACCAGCTTTTTGATTTTAAAAAGACGTTCTTGTCTAGGTTATATAAAATAGCGTTACTGTTTGCAATACTATAGTGAAGGTTGTGCCAGTGCTTCCATTTATAAAGCCCTATTTTTAAGGACATATAGCTTGGCCATAAAACTTGCTCAGTGTTGAAACTTTGCATGCCAAACCTCACCCTAGTAGCAGTATCTCTTTTATTATTTTAAGTTTTTTCTTCTGACAAATTTACCAAGTTTCCTTGTTTGGACAAGCCTATGTACATGTGAAACTGAAACTGCTTCACACTACAGTATCTGACAGTTACTTCATATAACCTGTCAATTTAACATCTTAAATACCAAGTCATTAATACTGATCAACTTTCACTTGAGTTAGAGGTAAGTATTTAGTCAACTTTGAAAGAATGCTTCATGCTATGTCTTAAAACTAATTTTTGCAATGAACTTTAAGTCATATTTGACTCAATTTTTTTTACAGTTCGGTGGATAAATGTACCCGTGGTCATTCAAGCTGCGAGTACCTTCCCCCAGATATCCTTAGTTATCATTAGCTTTTTTCACTTGGGATGCAGCTCTTCTTAAAGTAGAAATTGACAAAACAATTCATAGAAGAGTATTTCTGATTTGATTATTTTAGTAACAAGTTTCAACCTAAAATAAGTTTATGACTAAGACATAAATCCATAAAAAATAAAGTTTATAATGGAAATGCTGACAGAACATTATAAGTATTGGTCCCACTGTAAACATTGTCAAAAGCTCACAATTCATCAATAATTGTTTTGGTAGAAAACTCTGTAGTGAATGAACTTGTAGATGAAAGATATATGCTGAATTGACTTGATATATTATTTTTACCACCTAGAAAGTAGAGTAGAAAATGAGAATACAAAGTATAAATATATGATTAAAAATAAACAAGTTATCTTATCACATCTTTTATCATTACAGAACTATATCCTGCACTATACTTTCTTATCCTTTCTCTAGCAATGCAATAATTTACTTAAAGCTTGAAACCTTTTAAGAGCTGTCCATATTGCATTTTCCAGTAGGAATTGGGCTATATTTTAATCTAAAGTCGGTCACATTCATAAAGTCATAAATAGCCCAGTTCTGTGACCATCAAGGTGGAGTGTTCACAGTGGAAGAATCCTGTTTTGTGTCTTTACACAACTTTGTGTTCTTTCTGCCAAATAAGAATATTACAAAACAGATGCTCCTCAAGCTCTTATGTGGTGGTGTGTAAACTTTGGCTACCCTGAGACAGTAAAGTACTAGACTAATCACTTGGTTATTTTTGAAAGGCACCATTGAAAGTTGTATTCACTGGCATAGGGTTCCAATTCTAATTGGCAGAGAATATGATAAATGGCATACAAAGGGATTTCTCTTCCCAACTTGTCCTGAATGGGTGTTGCTCTAAAATTGATTTCTAGCACTGAAATAATGATTTGAAATTAACTTAAGCCCACCTAACTACAATATGTTAAAGTTTTACCACAAAAGCAGTACCAGAACTATTAAATCAAAATTATCAGGGCCACTTAATATAGGATATGGTTATTTAGACTGAAAAGCATTACCATTTGTTGTTTGGAATAGTGGTGGGAAAGAATCAGGGTCATGAGTAGAGGTTAATGCTGGTGTCTCAGTTAATGCCTGTGCCTCATTTTCAGCTTTTACCAAAGCTGAAAAATAAGTTTCCAATGCAGTTTGAGCTATTATGCAGAAGTTAAATTGTTAAAATATTGAGCTTGGATTCTTATTGTTTAAACAGGTTTTAACTAAATTTGCATATAGATATGATGTAAACTAGCTAGTTTCACTTACATGCCTGTTGCCTTGAGGACTTAAATTTACAAAAGCTTCAGAAAGCACATGGTAAATAGCCATAGACAAAGCATCCAGTGGCCTACCAAATTACCATAGCCTAGTGATTGATACTTAATCTTCATTAGATTATTAAACTGCTTTACAAATTTTCATTTGTTCCACTTTATAAAATAATCTACGTGGTGGAGAATATTAATTTTAATGTACTTATTTTTTAGTGAAGTAAACTAAAGCTAAACTTACCTTCAAGTAGTTAACACAGATCATTTTATATTTCAGCGGGGTTTTTTCTTTTTTTTATTTTTATTTTTGTACTAATAAAATTGGCAAATAAACAAAGAACTAAGCTATCCCAAAACTCAGTTTGAGAAATATCCTTGGCTTTAACCAAAACACCTGGGAAACATAGAGTTAATCCTGATAGATGTTCTGCCACACTCAGACACCAGGGCATTGGATGCCATAGAGATTCCGGACTCATGTAATTCTTAACAGAAAATTTAGAGGTAATTTAAGTTGTGATATGTATTGAAAGATCATCAGCTTTAACTGTAAATTTCCCAGTCCTTACTTTGTCAAAATCTTAATATTTTTGGTTTTCCTCTTTAAATCGTTAACTGTATGACTATTACAACACGGTTAAAGATATGTAGGTAAACATTTAGTTTTTTAAAATAAATAACTAATACTAAAAAGGAAAATTCCAAAACGACTCAGGTGCTAAAAACCAATTTTATTTAGTTTGTTCTTTTTTCCTGAAGTAGACTAACGGAAGACCATTGTGGATGGAGAAATAGATGACAAATTGGTTAGTTTCCAAAATAGAGGCAAATTCCCATCACTAATGAAAAATTCCTACTGGAAATCCTGGCTTTACTTCTTTTCACAAATTTTTCTGACTCTTGTATACTTTGAATGATTTCACTCTAAATTTGTGTTGTCTGACACATTTCTTAGGTTGTTGGTGGTTGGCAGAACTAGTGAATTTCAAGCCCTGTACACAGTAGTTTTGCATGCTGATTTAAGAAATAGTTTGTAGTGTTGTCTGTTGCACTTTGCTCTGCTTCATAATGATAATTACATTTGGAGGGAAAGTACTGTAGTCTCAACTGGTGGTGTTAATATTGCTATTTGTAAACTTGTAATGTGGTTGAACTGTGATCATGGCATTGTGTTTTTGGAAAAACTATGAAACAACCATTGATGCTTACTGTTTTGGATAGATGTTTGTTTTATTTGCATGCTTTAAGAAAGTGCAGCTATATTGGAGCTTTACAAGTTTGGAGCTGGCAAAGAGCATGCAAAAGAGGGGATGCTACTCATTATGTTTTGTTTTTTTTTTCCAAATCCGTCCCCATTTTGCATTTTTTCCCTAAATTTGAAGAAATCATATCCCTTTTTCATGGCAAAAGACTAATAATCATGTCTAAAGTTTAGAGGGAAAGCATCTGTATTAGTAATTGCATTCACTAGAAAGACTTCCAACTGCCTGGCCATTAAGTCATATAACATATTTTATAAAAGAAATATGAAAATGGCTTAAAATATGGCTTAACATATTTCTTTTGGTAAAAGTATATTTTTTTAAATCACTTTTAAAAGCATAAATCTTTTTGCCTCTAGAAAGGGAAGTTGCATTTTCATTTTTAGTGTTTAAATTCAATTCTTTTTCTTGTTTTAGATTTTAAAATAGTCTAATTTAAAATTAAAGCTGCATTATGTTTGGCTTCTAAGAAGGAAGAGCAGAGATTAACTTTGAGATCAGTTTTTTTGTAGAGGAAGTTTCCATTTCAGTATCAGGATCAGTAACACACATTGAAAAACAGATACTGAGTAATTGCAGCTATTTAGATACATCTCTGTATGTGAAGTTAGTACAAACTTGTGGTGGTTGCTTTAAAATACATAGATTCTCTCTGCTTTGTTTGCTTTCATCACAATATTTGATTCTCGAGATTCATGTTTTTTTATATTTTGAGTTAGAATGCAAAATTAATACTGCTAATCATCATTTCCTATGCTTTGTAAATTATCTTTTTTCAAAGGATAAATAACAAAATGTTCTATTGTGTAGTTCCCCTTGTCAAATTGAAACAATGACGTGTGATTGAAAGTCAAAAGTTAATAAGGAGTCTGTTTTCTATGAGATCTGGAAAGTAATTATTTTTATGGAACTTATCCTCTATGATAATGTAACATGATGCAGCTTTAATAGACTAAATCTAACCTTAACTCAACTTAAGTTCAACTTCATTCCATGCTTCTCAGCCTCTTGTTACAATTAATGTCCATTAACCAGTAACTTCTAAAACTAACCCGGAGGCTTTTGGAATACTGTATCTAATCTCTGCCCTACAGCACAAGCAGCGCTGCCCTGTGCTGGAGGACCAGTTGGTGGATCTGGTGGTTTATGCCATGGAGCGGTCCGAGACCGAGGAGAAGTTTGATGATGGCGGCACAAGCCAACTCCTATGGCAGCATCTCTCAAGTCAGCTCATTTTCTTTGTGCTTTTCCAATTTGCAAGTTTTCCACATATGGTCCTTTCTCTTCATCAGAAGGTAAGTACTAAATCTTTCATCAGAGTCAACTTCACCTGTTGATGAGTATGTTTTAGACTGATAATGGACTTTGCCTGGTGATTTCAGCAACAACAGAAGTTCTGAGCCCTAATTTCCGTTTTGTGCAGTACTTTTGTGGTTTCTAAACTTTTCACTTTCTTGTCACTATAAATATTGGTTTCAGTCATTTCTTCCACATATTCATAGTGCAAGGACCAGGGAATACAAAATGAAAAGGCTCCATGCTACCCTTAAGGAGCAGCTTACTGTTGGGAAGATATAAGAGTAAACAATTTGATTATAAATTAATATTTTATATAACAGAAGCATATTTTCCTGCAGTAGGTATGAAGAATAGTTCCTATTCAAGATGTCAGGTATGACTTTATCAGAGATCTTAAAGCTAGCACTTGAAGGACAAGTAGAAATTTGCCAAGAGGAAAAGATAAGAAAGTTTTTTCATTGCAATAAGATGACTATTTGGAAAAAGGTTAATGGGTGTGAGAACTAGAAAGAAAAATATAAACAGGAAAGTGTTGGTGAGATCAGGAAGGCGAGAAGGCAAGACCAGACATGGAAAACTTTATATGGCCACATATTTGTTCTAAAGGTGTTTAGATCCTCTTTGGAAGGCAAATGAGGGGAATGACATCATCATACACAAGTGGGAAGAATTACTGCTAATTGCCACATGTAGGTAGAGGGTGACATAAAGAGATGGAGGGGGACAAAATCAAAGACAAGGAAATTGTTAAGGGGGCCTTTGCAGTGATATGAGTGGGAGATGCTGATGGCCCAAACCAGAACAGAGAGGAGGAGTCCAAGACCAGATATGATGATAGAGGTATGCTGAGAATAGGACTTGGACATGGATAGGTAACAGAGGGAGTACAGGAGTCTAGGATCATTCGGTTGTTTCTACTTTGGCTGTGAATGAAAAAGTGGGACAATGAATCCAAAATAGAGACTACAAGTAGAAGAGTATGTTTGTGGAAAAGTTGGTTTTATTGTAAGATTTTAGACACGGTGAATGGAAATAAATGTTGTTATATTGTAACATCTCTACAACATGGATTATTTGGGGGAAACTTTTTTGTAAGCATTATTAAAATCCTTCCAGCCACCAGTTAGTTACCCCCACTGCCACTCCCATGATGTTTTATTTCTGTTACAATCTGCCGGAAACAAGAAATTGTTTTTGATAACAACTTCTTGAAGATTTAAAAAAAATTTTTTAAAGATTTTATTTATTTATTTGACAGAGAGAGAGAGATCACAAGTAGGCAAAGAGGCAGGTGGGGGGGTGCAGTAAGCAGGCTCCCTGCTGAGCAGAGAGCCCGATGCGAGGCTCTATCCCAGGACCCTGAGATCATGACCTGAGCAGAAGGCAGAGGCTTAACACACTGAGCCACCCAGGCACCCTGAAGATTTTAAATTAAAAAAAAAAAAAAAATCCTTTTGGTATCATGAGGTATTGCTTGTGTTAGATGAGCTATTTTATTTATTTATTTTTTTTAAGATTTTATTTATTTATTTGTCAGAGAGAGAGGAGTGAGAGCAAGCACAGGCAGACAGAGTGGCAGGCAGAGGCAGAGGGAAAAGCAGGCTTCCTGCTGAGCAAGGAGCCCGATGTGGGACTCGATCCCAGGACGCCGCCGGGATCATGACCTGAGCTGAAGGCAGCTACTTAACCAACTGAGCCACCCAGGCATCCCTGATGAGCTATTTTAAGTAATTATCTCATATTAAACTTGATTCTCTTGGATGCATGGTCAACCTAGTCCTAATCCTATTTCTAAAACATTTAACTTTTGGTTTGCACAGCTGTTTTGGAAGTCAGGGAGGAAACATATATAGAATGTAAAAATAATTTAAAAGGCTTTGCTTGGTGTGTCTTGAGTTGAAACTAAATACTTTATAAATGCCAAAGCTAGATGCTAACTTTTGGACACCAGGGTTTCTCCTGGTTTTTGTTTTGTTTTGTTTTTCTTTAAATTTTACTACATCCATCTCTTTAACCAGCTGTGTAGATGTGTATTTAAACATCTTTTACAGTTAGCAGGGCGAGGACTGATTAAAGGCAGAGATCATCTAATGTGGGTTCTCCTGCAATTCATTTCTGGAAGTATTCAGAAAAATGCGCTAGCTGATTTTCTCCCTGTCATGAAGCTCTTTGACCTCCTATATCCAGAAAAAGAAGTAAGTTTTATAAAATAGTTAACAGTATGGTGATTGGATTATGTCTTATTTATATGTAGTGTGATTTTGTGAAAAGATCACTGGATTTGGAAGCTGAAAACCTGAGTTCTTTCCCAATTCTGTGACTAACCATAATTGGGATGGACATCAATCCCTCTTAACATTAGTTTACTCATATGTAAAGTGAAGAAATTGAACTAGATTATTTCTGAAGTTTATTTTAAATTACAGTTGAATATCTTATATAGCAAGCTCTTTCTCTACATTCTAAATAGGTTTACAGTTTTGAAAGCATTAAGCTGTTTTAATCGGTATACATTATTGAAAGATCAACTGACATCAGTATTAATATCTTTTTTGTTTGCCAATTGAGTATGTTCCCCCTATTTTAATATATGAGTATTTGAGTAATCTATGGTATATTTTGATGATTGCCAGTTTTTTAAAATACATTTTGTTATGGAAATTTTAGATGCACTAAGAGGTAGAGTGAATAGAAAAATAAAGTATGTACTCATTACCAAGAAATATTTTTTGTTTTTTATTAGTTTCAGGTGTGTGTAATAGAATGATTCAACAATTCTATACATTACTCTGTGCTCATCATGATAAGTGTACTCTTTAATCCCCATTACCTAGTTCACCCATCCCCCTATCTACCTCCCCTCTGGTAACCATGTTTATTCTCTATAGTTAAGAGTATTTCTTGGTTTGTTTCTCTCTCTCTTTTTTTTTTATTTCTTTGCTCAGTTGTTTTGTTTCTTAAATTCCACATAGGAGTGAAATCCTGGAGTGGTATTTGTCTTTTCTAACTGACTTATTTCACTTAGCATTATACTCTCTAGCTCTATCCATGTTGTTGTAAATGACAAGATTTCAGTAGTTTTTATGACTGAATGATTTTCCATTTTATGTATACACACACACACACCATATCTTCTTCATTCCCTCTCTCAATGGACACTTGAGCTGTTTCCATAATTTGGCTGTTGTAGATAATGCTGCAATAAACATAGGGTGCATGCATTCTTTTGAATTTGTGTTTTTGTATTTTAATACCCAGTAGTGCATTCAATTACTGTATAATAGGGTAGTTCTATTTTTTTAATTTTCTGAAGAACCTCCATACTGTTTTCCATAGTAGCTGCATCAGATTGCATTCCCACCAGTAGTGCAAGAGCGTTCCTCTTTTTCCGCATCCTTACTGACACTTGTTTCTTGTGTTTTGAGTTTAGCCATTCTGATAGATGTGAGGGGATAGCTCATTGTAGTTTTAAGAAGTATCCTTGCTTCATCTTTCCACTCATAATTTTTGTTAACACTAGACAATTTTTTTTTAAGATTGTATTTATTTATTTGACAGACAGAGATCACAAGTAGGCAGAGAGGCAGGCAGAGAGAGTGGGGGAAGCAGGCTCTCGGCTGAGTAGAGAGCCCAGTGTGGGGCTCCATCCCAGGACCCTGAGATCATGACCTGAGCCGAAGGCAGAGGCTTAACCCACTGAGCCACCCAGGCATCCCAACACTAGACAATTTTAAAGCAAATTGCAGACATCCATGTCCTTTCCCCCATCAGTATACAATATATGTTTATGTGTCATGTATATTATCATACTTATTTAGATTGTATATTTCTTAATTGTTAGATGTTCCTGAAAAGCATATATGTGACTTTTAGAAATTCTGTGTTTTCAGTATATTCATCACATTCAGTAAAATTTTATAATGTGTTTGTTTTTTAAAGAATGTAATTTTTAAATGATTGTGAATGCCTCATGACAGTAGGAAAATTCGGCTAAGCATCTTTGAATTTCTGTTAATTTCTTGGCAAGAAAAAATAATCCTGTCATTACATTTTTATTATTTTATAGCTGTTAGATCTTTTGATTTGTAGTATTGAATATTCAAAGAACAATTGAAGTTAAATTAATAAAGGATATTTTAAAAAGAGGTATATCAATAATCGATTATTAGAATACATATAATTAGTTAATTCTTCTCTTTCCTATCATATGCCTATTGTTATTTTCCAGTATATCCCAGTTCCTGATATTAACAAACCCCAGTCAACTCATGCCTTTGCAATGACTTGCATTTGGATTCATCTCAATAGAAAAGCCCAAAATGACAACTCTAAGCTGCAGATTCCAATACCTCATTCCCTAAAGCTTCACCATGAGTAAGTAATTTATAGCTTAACAGTTAATTTTTTTTTTAAAGATTTTATTTATTTATTTGACAGACAGAGATCACAGATAGGCAGAAGGCAGAAAGAGAGGAGGAAGCAGGCTACCTGCGGAGCAGAGAGCCCAATGTGGGGCTCGATCCCAGGACCCTGGGATCACGACCTGAGCCGAAGGCAGAGGCTTTAACCCACTGAGCCACCCAGGCGCCCCAGCAGTTAATTTTTTTAATTAATAAGTAGTGTATTATAGGCTAATCTTATTCTCAGTATTTGTATCAAGTATGGAAATCTTCCCACACGGACTGGGGGTAAAGGTGAATATTTAATGGGCAATGGCCTACCAAGAAAAATTGACCAATACCTGTATCAGAAAACAACTAGAAAATTTTTATATGTATGCAGACATATATATATTTAATTTCCAGATCTGATTTTTGCTTTTACATATTTTACCTTAATTAAAGTTCTTATTTTCCAAAAGTATGTGAAAGTGTTTCAAAATTTCTTAAGTACTCAGGATCTGAGAATGATCTGACAGATGTCTTCACTCCCTGGGCAGCCAGGATTATTTGAGCTGCTCAGGCTGGTGTGCTCCCTTACACCATTTCCAGAGTTATGATTACCCAGAGAAGATTCCCTTGTTAGATAGACTTAGTTTTATTTTATTTATTTTATTTTATTTTTTTTTTAAATATTTTATTTATTTATTTGACAGAGAGAGAGATCACAAGTAGGCAGAGAGGCAGGCAGAGACAGAGGGGGAAGCAGGCTCCCAGCTGAGCAGAGAGCCCGATGCGGGTCTCGATCCCAGGACCCTGTGATCATGACCTGAGCTGAAGGCAGAGGCTTAAACCACTGAGCCACCCAGGTGCCCCTTAGATAGACTTAGTTTTAGACAGTCACCGATGTTAGGAACACCTGAACTTCCCACCTAGAACTTCTGACAAGGACTGCCGAATCTCTTCATAGAAAACTGTAGGGTACGCAGACTTCACATTTCATTTGGCTTTCCCTTTATGAGATATTCCTTAATATGTTTTCACAGTGGCATCTATAATGATGCCACATTGTTGTACTTAACCAGATAGATAATAAATAGAAATCAAGTTCATGAACTTTTGAGTTATTTCTTCATTATCTGAATCTTCCATGTATGTAGTAATACTTAGCAAATATCCATTAATTGATAACTTGTGATTACTTAAGTTCTTTTTGAAATTCTACTCAAACTTTTCTGTTTCCACTCTGCATTTGGGGCAGAAACTGTAATACCTGTAGAAATAAAGATAGTATTAGTAAATCATTTCATGAAATTAAATGTTTTTAAAGCACAGGCTTAACTTTCTGGAAATGATCTGCATTTTTTACTGTTTAATGGTACTTGAAATTTCAGGTTCCTACAGCAGAGTCTTAGAAATAAAAGTTTACAAATGAATGACTATAAGATTGCCTTGCTGTGTAATGCATACTCTACAAATTCAGAATGTTTTACATTACCCATGGGAGCTCTGGTAGAAACTATTTATGGAAATGGAATTATGAGAGTACCTCTTCCTGGAACAAGCTGTTTGGCTTCAGCATCTATTACTCCCCTACCCATGAACCTCCTGGATTCACTGACAGTTCATGCCAAAATGAGGTATGTTCTTTTTATTTGGTCCTGTATCAGGAAATTGATACCAGTGTAGTATAGGCTTTATTTCATGATTGTGTGTGTGTTTTATGGTCAGGTATATTTTTAAAAAAATGATTAGATTTATTTTATTACAAAAATAATATTTATTATAGGAATTCTGAAGTATACAAATAAACCTCAAGAAAATATTACCATAATCTCTTCATGAGAAACGAGCATTATAAAATTTTTTGGTGTATGTTCTGATTTTATTTATTTATTTATTTGACAGAGAGAGATCACAAGCAGGCAGAGAGGCAGGCAGAGAGAGAGGAGGAAGCAGGCTCCCTGCTGAGCAGAGAGCCCAATGCGGGACTCGATCCCAGGACCCTGAGATCATGACCTGAGCCGAAGGCAGCGGCGTAACCCACTGAGCCACCCAGGCGCCCAAATATATGCATTTAATGGTTGAGATTTTTCTTTTAACAAAATGGATTCTTACTGTGATATTTTTTTCTTTAAAAGATTTTATTTATTTATTTGAGAGAGAGTGATATCAGTGCGAGGAGAGGCAGAGAGAGAGGGAGAAGCAGACTCGCCATTGAGCAGGAAGCCAGATGCAGGATTTGATTCTAGGACCCTGAGATCAGTACCTGAGAAGAAGGCAGACACTTAATCAACTGAGCCACTCATGCGCCCTGCAGTACTCTTTCATAACCATCATTTCTCCATAAGGATCTGTCAAACAACTCTTTCCAGATGTTTTTAAAAAAAATGTCTGTTTTTAATTTCTGTGAAGAAGTCTTTTGTGTGGCTATATGTGGTTACTTAGCCAGTTCCACATTGTTGGACATGAATTATTTTCAGGGTCTTAGTATTATAATGATGTCTAAACTACCTTTAAGACTGTCTTTGCACCTACCTATAAAACCTACCTATATTTCTATTCAATAATTTGCTGGAAGTAGAATTGCTGAGTCCAGGGATGCGAAAATTGTAATGCCTATACTATATTGATTATAAACAGGGATGATTTTAGAATTGACATTATCGTTTTTTAAAAAGACAGAAATGGCTCTGTTGGTTGTGATTCTAGAACTCAAGTACCCCTAAGAGCCAAGCTGATGATGTAGGTGAGTCCCACATGCTGCTGAGTGAAAGAGAGGCAGATATTCATGCACATGCAAGTATGTGTATCTAGAAGGAATTGACGCTGACTGAAGCGTGCAAGGCTTACCTCGTGGTGTTGCCATTTTAGCTCATTTCTATAATGTAAGAATGTAGACTAGAGAGAGGAGGAAGCAGGCTCCCTGCTGAGCAGAGGGCCCAATGCGGGGCTCCATCCCAGGACCCTGAGATCATGACCTGAGCCAAAGGCAGAGGCTTTAACCCACTGAGCTACCCAGGCACCCTAGAAATCCAGATTTTTATTTCTAGTCTTTTAGCTGTTAAGTATTGGCTCAGAGTTTAGACATTCTGTAGATACAAGAGAATGCATTTGTGGGACATCGGTTCTAGAAGAATCATACTCTTTCTAATGGTAAATGTTGTCATGGCATTATACATGTGCTTTACCTGCTGTGTGCCAGAGTTGAGTTTGGATCTTAGCAGTGATTTTTTTAAGTAATTCTGTAATAAAAGTCATTTAATTTCTCAAATAGTTTTAGTTACATATTTGAAAAAGAAAACCAGACTAAAACTATTTATACATGCTCTTTTTGTTTAAATGATTTTGGGGTTTTTGGTTTGTGTGTGTTTTAGTCTTTTTTTTTTTTTTAATTCAAGTATGTTTTTATGAGTCATACCCAAATTTTGCTTTTGTGTGAGCAAAGGGATCCTGATGCACATTGAAAGCACCATGAAAACCAGAATTAGTCTCAATGCATCACTATCAAGTGTCCTGCACAACTTAAATATTAAAATGGAACTCGTGCATTTCATGTATTTAAGTTTAGATATATACCAGATTCCTTATGAGTAACTGCTTATCTATTTCAAAAATATGGATTTTTTCTTTTCTTTTGTTTTTCCTCAGCCTTATCCATAGCATTGCTACCAGAGTGATAAAACTTGCTCATGCAAAATCCAGCGTGGCCTTGGCTCCAGCCCTAGTGGAAACTTACAGTCGTTTATTGGTGTATATGGAAATAGAGTCCTTGGGCATCAAAGGATTTATCAGTAAGACAGGACTTTTCTGGTGTTTATAACCATTAACACATTCATTAGTTCAACAGGGATTCTTTTAGGCCCTGGGGATACAATAGTGGGCAAATGTCATTGCTGTCATAGAGATTACCTGCTAATGAGGGAGACAGAAAAATAAATGAAGTATGGAATATGTCAGATGATAGGTTTTATGGAGAAAAACCAAGCAAAAAAGAGGGGTAAGAGTGTGAGAGTCAGGAGAGTGAGTTGTACTTTAAAGTTATGATAAGAAAGGGGTATAGTTCACGTATTGCATGGATCCCTGGATGTGGTGCATATACAATGAATTTTGGAACACTGAAAAGAAAATAAAATGAAATTTTAAAAGGGGTATTTTGTTAAGTGCTTGGGATACAGTGAGCTAGACAGACATGGTCCCTATTCTCATGCAAGAATGTGTGGTCCCATGTGCTGCTTCTGCTGGTTTGGCCCTGGGGCTATATCTGACTGGCAAAGTTTTCTGCATTTCAGTAGATAGCTTATAGTGTCTGTTAATTGTTATGCAGTTCTAAATAATAGATACTTTCTAATATAGAAGTGTTTTTCTGTTTCATGGTAATTACAACTTTTTAGTTATAGTTTAGTGTAATTTTAATTTGAACATAATTACTTTTCTTCCCAGATAATTGAGGGTTGAATACAGCTTTTTTGGGAGAGAGGAAAGAATAAGAGTGGGTGTCATGCAATATGTATGTTAAAAAATGATCCTCATGCTTCAGAAGATTGGGAATATTAATGTTATGAAAGTAATTTAAAAAACAACTGATAAGTGAGGAAGGGTAATTTTTTTTCATATGTTGTCTCATTTTTTTCAGATGAGCTTGAGTACCATTTATTATAGTCCAACAAAAAAAGAAAAAAGCAAACTTGGTATTCTAATTAGGATATGGATCTTTTTTCCTTACCATTAAGGAAAAATTAATGGAGAAAATTTAATGGAGAAAAAGTGTGTATGTGTGTGTTCATGATCAAATCTTCACACAGATTTTACTCCATGTGACTTTTCTTCAATGTCTTTTAAACATAGCTTTTATAATTGGTACCTTAAATTGTCTTGTTCCTCGAGGTCAACTTTTGCCTACTGTTTTCAAGTCCCATGCTTGGGGGATCTTACACACACTTCTTGAGATGTTCAGCTACCGGATGCACCACATCCAGCCGCATTACAGGGTGCAGCTCCTGAGCCATCTTCATACTCTAGCTGCCGTTGCACAAACCAACCAGAACCAGCTCCATCTCTGGTGAGTTCTGGGATGACAGTCTTTCCCTAAGATTTCTTAGAAACTGTGTTGGACATGGGGAACTTAATCCCTTATAGTATTTGTATTCATGTGTCATAAATCTCCTCTGCTTCTAGGATATTTTATTTCCAATACAGAAGAAATAGAGAACAGCTTTTTTTTTTTTTTTTTTTAAGATTTTATTTATTTATTTTGAGAGAAGACAGTGAGAGAGAGCATGAGAGGCAAGAAGGTCAGAGGGAGAAGCAGACTCCCCATGGAGCTGGGAGCCTGATGTGGGACTCGATCCCGGAGCTCCGGGACCGTGACCTAAGCCAAAGGCAGTTGCTTAACCAACTGAGCCACCCAGGCGCCCAAGGACAGCTTTTTAAATAGGAAGTTATTAAGGTAATTCAGGCCTCGTCTGGTGATCTTTGGCCTGAGAATGAGTACTTCCAAGGCCTTTGACAAAATGTTCCAGTTTATTCCTTTAGAATATTGGATTTAGGGGCGCCTGGGTGGCTCAGTGGGTTAAGCCACTGCCTTCGGCTTAGGTCATGATCTCAGGGTCCTGGGATCAAGCCCCACATCAGGCTCTCTGCTCAGTGGGGAACCCGCTTCCCCCCCCCTCTCTGCTTGCCCCTCTGCCTACTTGTGATCTCTCTCTCTGTCAAATTAAAAACAAAAAATTTTAAAAATTAAAAAAAAAAAAGAATATTTGATTTAAATACATTTCAGATTATGGTTAAATTATCATGTCACTTTGATTTAGCTTTAAGTGAAAATATATTTTCAGATTGAAAAATGTGATTTTTGAAATGTTATATATCCAGGTGAAATTTTGTAATCCTATAAGCTATGAGCTACCTTTTTCAAATGAGTAGTGTTAGATGGTTTTGCTATAAAATTTGGCAACTCGGTATGTATGTATGTATGTATTTATTTATTTATTTTGGCATCTCAGGTTTTTAAAACTAAACAAAGCTCATTCTCACACAAAGGAGGAGGGTGTTTTTTTAATCAAAGAACAGAAATTCATGGTTTTCATGTTTTTCCATTTACTCAATCTAGAATTAGATTTAAATCTATAATTCTGAAACTTTATATGTAACTTAACTTTTTCATTTCTTTTTTTTCCCACCTTTCAGTGTTGAGAGCACCGCACTTAGGCTTATAACAGCATTAGGGAGCTCGGAGGTCCAGCCACAGTTCACACGCTTCCTAAGTGATCCCAAAACAGTGCTGTCCGCAGAATCCGAAGAGCTGAACCGAGCCTTGATATTGACCTTAGCTAGAGCAACTCACGTAACAGGTACAGTGAATATGATGGTTACCACTGACAAAAACAGATGAATTAGAGCATGCAGTGTCCCTACTGATTATTAAGGGGATAACATACTGAAAAGACCCATTTCATTTGTTTGGAAAAAATAATGCTTGTTTTAATACTTTCACCAGTTTAGTCATTAATGTAGGTTCTTCTGTGTACTCTTATTTTAACTGAATTGAGCTTCAGTTTTCAGCCATTTTACATCATTTTTAGGTAGTGGTTCTTGAGGTTTTTGGTCTCAGGACCACTTTACACTCTTAAAAATAAAAAATGAAATTCCCAAAGATTTTCTATTTATATGGATTTTATCTATCAATATTTACTTTATTAGATACTAAGATAGACACTTTAAAAAATTTTTTACATTTAAATTCAATTTAGGTAATATACAATGTATTATTAGTTGGATGCTTTTTTAATGTTTTTTGACTCACTTAAAAATAATAAACTTAATATATATTAACATAAATGGCATATTTTTGTGAATAATAAACTGTATATTCTCCAGACAAAACTTTAATGAGAAGAGGCACTATTGTTTCACATTTTTTGCATCTCTCTTTAATACCTGTTGTAAAAGAAGCTTTGCTGGATTCTCATATTTACTTCTACATATCATCTACTGTAATCTGTTATTTTAGAAATAAAAAAAAATATGGCCCTATACAGGTAAGAGGTTTTAGGGGAGGAGTGTTTTAATGGCCTTTTCCAATAATTGTGAATATTCTCTGATGTCACAAAAAATTGGACAAGTGATGGTTTCTCAAACATTAGTTGCAGCATAGAATCCAAAGTTCTATCAGTGACCTTTGTGTACTCTTACTTTATAATCCTGTGATCTCTTTTGCACACCTAGTGGATTTTTTAAGTTCATGTATATTTTGGGGTACCTGGGTGGCTCAGTGGGTTAAGGCCTCTGCCTTCAGCTCAGGTCATGATCCCAGGGTCCTGAGATCGAGCCCCACATTGGGCTCTCTGCTCAGCAGGGAGCCTGCTTCCCTTCCTCTCTCTGCCTGCTTCTCTGCCTACTTGTAATCTCTGTCTGTCGAATAAATAAATCTTAAAAAAAAAACAAAAACGTGTATTTTATAACTTCATGAATTAGTTTTTGGAAAGCTTTGGTTTACTGTGTTACATAGATCTTATAAATGTGGGCACACTTCACTATGCAGTATCTTAAAATCACATTTGTTAATATCGCTGCACATTTTATTAGGAAAATCATTAAGTTTTGGAAAACTATAAGGCTTATAGTAGTGGATACAGGTTTTCCAAAATTTTGATTCTTCACTGGAAAAGTCAAATTTTATCATTGGCAAAAGATGTTGTCATTTGTTTTCCTTGAAGTAACAAGTTCCCTTTGTTAATTTTCAAGAAAATTTCTGCTTAATGCCCAAATCCGAATAACTGTAGTTTTCTGTCAGATGTTCTTTCAAATAAAAGTGGAATTCCAATAAAAAAAAGGAGCTAACTTAACTCAATATTCCACACATGATCTTAGCCAAAAGGCCATTAAGAGATTTAACTGAATATTTAAACAACATTGCAAGTATTTTTCCTTAAGATACCCATCATCTTTTGAAGGGTAGCTAAGACACTTTATGCATATTTCCATTTCTATCATAACATAAAATTAGATGTACTTAAGGGATAAGATACATTCCTTTCACTACTTCAAGGATATTATTGAATAAAACTGGCACTTCCCCTCTATAGCCCCTCTCTCCTATGAGAGCGTAGTGAAGATTACAGTGGCTGTTAGTATAGTCTGGTGCCACTGTTTGAATGTTCTAGGGGCCAGCAGTTTTATTTACCATTCCCTTTTCTCCATCAGTGCACATATCAACAGAGAAAAAGGTTAGTACTATCTTCTTATTACTTTAATAGTTTTGACCTCATCAAATCCTTGAAAGGATATATTGGGGACCCACAGAATCTGCAGACCATACTTTGAAAACTGCTGTTTTAAAGAAGTAGTTATTGAATTTAGTAACCTCAAATACATTTGTGTGAACTATCTTATTTTACATAAATTAACCTTCTTGATTTAGAGAGTTAAAGTCTGTAGCTATTTCAACCACTAGAAAAGATACTTTCTTAATTCTGTTTCCTTGGCTCAAGAAAGTGGTGATACCTCATTGTCAGAGTGAACTACATGAGCAGTCATGGTGCTCTGTAACCTTAAAAAAAAAAATTGCAGGGGCACCTGGGTGACCAGTCAGTTAAGTGTCCAACTCTTGGTCTCAGCTCAGGTCTTGATCTTAGGGTTATGAGTTCAATTCCCATGTTGGGCTCCACACTGGACATGGAGCCTACTTAAAAAAAAAAAAAAAAAGATTGCAATATCTTTTGTCTTCTTTTCATAAATTGTGCTCATATTTACTAATTAATCATTCAAATTATTTATAAACTAAGAGAACGAAAGTTTAAATTGAATATAACTAGTTAAGCAGTGAGCGTATTGCTATGCAATTCAATGGGTGTACATAATTGTTACTTTCCTTATGATATCACTTATAAATTGTGGGTCATTTATATCTGGATTACATCTATTTGTTTATGTTTAGATTTTTTTACAGGCTCTGATTCAATTCAAGGAACTTGGTGTAAAGACATTCTTCAGACCATCATGAGTTTTACTCCTCATAATTGGGCATCACACACTCTTAGCTGTTTTCCAGGCCCACTACAGGTAATTTGGTCTTAATTACATATTGAATGTATACAAAGTCATTTTTCCATTTAATATATATGAAATCATTCTTCCCCATTAACTCATTTCTTCCCACTTAGTGTTATTCTAGAGAGCTTGTTTAAGTGATTTCCAAAGGAAATTAGCTTATATTTCCTTTTTAAAAAATCTTTGCTATTCCATAGTCTCTTGAGTTGTTCCCTCTCCTACTCCAGAACTAAATATATTCCTAAAAATAAAGTTTTTGTTTTATCTTATTAGTTAACAGTTTAGGAATCTTGTGAGAATTAACACATTACCTGAAAAAATGTGTCTCTCTCTTAGAATTGAAATAGGGAGAAATACAGCTTAAGAGAGCCTCACAGAATACACATTGTTACACTTGACTGAATTTTTTTTTTTTTAAGATTTTATTTATTTATTTGAGAGAGAGACAGTGAGAGAGAGCATGAGCGAGGAGAAGGTCAGAGAGCGAAGCAGACTCCCCATGGAGCTGGGAGCCCGATGTGGGACTCGATCCCAGGACCCTGAGATCATGACCTGAGCCGAAGGCAGTCGTCCAACCAACTGAGCCACCCAGGCGTCCCTGAATTTTTTTTTTAATCACACAGAAAAACTATTAACTTGGCTTTTATGATATGGAGAAAGGAAAACCTCATTTGTCCTCTGCTTTTCAGAGAAAAGTTTAAGCGCCGTGGGCATCTGCTTTTTAAAACTGCCAATAGGGCTAGAGCAGTAGTTCTCAAACTTACCAGAATTACCTAGAGGGCTTGTTCAGATAGACTGCTGAACTTAGAATTCAGTTAGGTCTAGAATGGGGCCCAAGTCTACATTTCTTACAGGTCCCAGGTGATACTGATACTGATGGTCTGAGGTAGTATAATGGATTTTCCTTATAGAGATAACAAAATATGTAACGAAAATGTACATACATTTCTTTCTTTCTTTCTTTCTTTTTCAAAGATGAACAGAAGATCATCAGATGATTGAGGAGGCTCTGAATTCAGGCTGCTTGGAATTTCTGCTTAGGAAATCTAGGAAAGGAATTTTTGAGATAATCTCCTCAAGCCTGTGTATTTTCCCATTATAGAAATTCAGGTCTTGATTACTAAGTTGCTTGAGGTCACACAAAGTTTATTAGTATCAGAATCAAGCCTAGAACTGGTTTCTTGACAATATAGCGAGTGCTCTTCTTTTTAATATAACCCTTGACGTAAACTTCTGATCTTCCTTTTAGGCATTCTTCAAGCAAAATAATGTACCTCAGGAAAGCCGTTTTAATCTGAAAAAAAATGTGGAGGAGGAATATAGGAAGTGGAAGTCAATGACCAATGAAAATGACATCATTACCCACTTCTCTATGCAAGGCTCTCCTCCTCTCTTCCTTTGTCTTCTCTGGAAAATGCTCTTAGAAACAGATCATATTAATCAAATTGGCTATAGGTAAGCCAGAGACCTAGATCTGCATTCCATTTGACAAACTGTTATACCATATAGCAATATAACTTATTTTTTACTCTTTGTTTTCTAGAGTATTAGAAAGAATTGGAGCCAGGGCCCTGGTAGCCCATGTGAGAACATTTGCAGATTTCTTAGTATATGAGTTCTCTACATCAGCTGGGGGTCAGCAACTCAACAAATGCATTGAAATTCTTAATGACATGGTATGGAAGTATAACATTGTTACACTGGACAGATTAATTCTCTGCCTGGTAAGAATATGCTTATTTGAGAATAAGTTTCTAAGCTGCTTCATTCTCTTTTGGATCAAGGTGTGCTACTGACAGGTCTTGCGCTAATCTAGCTATATTGCTTCTAAGGATTTAATGAAATTATACTATTATCAAGCATTGCTATCACTTCCCTAAGGAACTAGAGATTTCCCATTGTCTTTATTCATTCATTCAGCAAGTGTGTATTAAATTTCTACTGTGTTCTATGCATAGAAAATATATAAATAAATAAGACAGTCATGGTGCTGGCCTTGTGATACTGTAAAAGTACAAGCAATTAGCCCCTGAGTTGAATTCCAAAGGCTGCCACTAGAGGCAGAAAGTGGTTTAAAAAAAAAAAAAAAAAGTCATTGTATTTTTTTGCAGAGTGCTAATAATCATTACTCTACACTTTGGCAACCATATTCAGAACTGAATATTTCTCATAGCCACTCAATATTCCCCATATTATTTTTCCTCTTCACTTGATGTCTATTTCAGGCAAAATTTTAAGAGAAGACACAGAACCAGGCTGGAAAATGCTACTTTTTAAAAACTATAATGACGATGTTTGGAGTGACTTAGTTGATTAACCTCTTAGCTGTGAAACACAAATATAAGTATGGTTATGATATAGTAGGAGAAATGAGCTAAATCTATAAATCAGTAAAATAGAAGGCTAAGATAGAGGTGTAAGGAAAATATTGCCTGCCAACAATAAGAGACCATCTCTATCTAGGTGAGAGATCTTGGAGGATGGATTGAATTTCAACCAAAAAAGAGGGACATTTTGGTGATGCAACATGGGGGCTTAAGTGGGTAGGAGAAGAATAAATGAAACAAGATGGGATTGGGAGGGAGACAAACCATAAGTGACTCTTAATCTCACAAAACAAACTGAGGGTTGCTGGGGGGAGGGGGTTTGGGAGAAGGGGGTGGGATTATGGACAGTGGGGAGGGTATGTGCTTTGGTGGGTGCTGTGAAGTGTGTAAACCTGGTGATTCACAGACCTGTACCCCTGGGGATAAAAATATATGTTTATAAAAAATAAAAAATTAATAAAAAAAAAAAAAGAGGGACATTTTGGGCAAAAGCAATGGTGAGAACCAAAAATGGGCAAGAAAGTCAAATATGTTTAGGGAATTCTGAACAGTTGGTTAGGGGTAGACTAGACATATAATAAAATTCTAATAATAGTGAGATATTACTATATTCACATATAGACTATCTAGTAGCAGACCCATGCTTTTGCACAGGTCAGACATTTTAATACCATTTTTCTGTTGTTCTTCAAAGGCCATGCGTAGTCATGAAGGAAATGAAGCCCAGGTTTGTTATTTCATAATTCAGTTGCTATTACTCAAACCAAATGATTTTAGAAATCGAGTAAGTGACTTTGTGAAAGAAAATTCTCCAGAACACTGGCTACAGAATGACTGGCACACCAAGCACATGAGTTATCACAAGGTACTAATTCAGTTCAGTGCTTCAGTGAATCTTGTTTATGCTGTTCTTAGGAATTTGGCTAATTGGTTTGGCTATTTTCTCTTTGGTTCTCTGTTTTCCCTCTAATCTATATAGAAGGAAATTAGCTCTCTAAACTGCCTCAAGGTTCTAGAGTAGCTCTTTGTTAGGAATTTATTGAAAGTGCAGTTTTAGTAGATGTGAATAGTTACAAAATGAAAGGGTTATTACAAATTCTTTTTACATAAATCTCTTTTGCTATGTCTTTGGGATAATATTTCTTCAAGTAAAGCACTCTAGATTTATTTCTTTGCATTGTAAAAACAAAAATGTTTTCATATTCTTTTAAAAATGACAAGTTTATTTAGCTTTATTTTTTTAAGAGAATAGAAAAAGATGTCCTGAACTTTTGCCATTTATTCACTTCCATAGAAATACCCTGAGAAACTGTATTTTGAGGGCCTGGCGGAGCAGGTTGATCCTCCTGTGCAGATCCAGTCTCCCTATCTACCCATCTATTTTGGAAATGTGTGTCTTCGATTTCTCCCAGTATTTGATATAGTCATCCACAGATTTTTAGAGTTGCTTCCAGTTTCCAAATCACTGGAAACTCTACTAGATCACCTTGGTGGCTTATATAAATTTCACGGTAAGCTTTTTCAAATTATAATTCCATCTAATAACTCAATAAACAAAAGTAGTCTGGACATGACCATATGGGTAATCATGGTTTAAACATTATATTTTAATCGTTTTTCAATAAAAGTGTTTTGACAATAGTGCTATATAGTGATGCTGTGAAGTATAAAATAGTTGACATAAAAATATGAATAGGTAGGTCATGGCAAATGTATTAAATAGCAGAAATAAAAGTGATATGCAAGAGATGACCCCTTTTACATAGAGTGTGATTAGTTGCCAAATAAGTGGAGAAGGAGAATGGTATGATATGAGCTCAGAAGAGACTGATGTGACTTTGAACTAACTCAGCAGGCTTCCTAGATGATAGGATTCAAGCTGTTGATGTGTGTGATTTATATAAACAGGCAGAAAAAGAGAACACTCTAGACAGAAGGAATCCTTTGGAAAAATCACAGCATTTTGAAGACAGTCTCCTCGTTGGCTAAATTGAGAATTTAAACTTTGTACCCACCTATAAATCACCTTCAGTGCCAGGCTGAGAAGTTTTGATCTTATAACCTGCAGATAAAAAGCATTACTTGAGAAAGATAAATCTAATTGTAGTTGGCAGCATGTTTCGGAAAGAAGAAGCAATTTCAAAGACTTCCGTCAAAAAATTCAGTTATATGATTAGTACCTGAACAGCTATGATAATATTGGAAATAAGGAAGCGACAGATAGTCAAGGAAGAAGGAACAGGGCTTGATTAGCTGCTCATGGAGAGACTATAGAAAAGAAGATGTCAAAGACAACTGTGAAGCTTTAAACCAGGTGACTGGAGAATGGTGGAGTCAGCCACAGGAGCATGAAAGGCCTGGAGCAGCAACTGTGGGGACAAAGTAAATTTCTCTGGGGGGCAGTTCTTCTCAGTCCTTTGTCTAGATATCGTCCTCCTAACCAGAAGTCTGAATTGCATTTTAGCACTACAGAAGAGGTATGAAGTTCAAGCAAGCATTCCTTTCAAAAAATTTTTTGAAGGGGCGGGAGAATTAGGTAACATCCACATGGTAGAGAGGGGTATGCAGTGAAAAGTAGTTAACTCCATCATGATCTCTAGCTGCCCAGTTTCTTTTTCTGTAGGAGACCACTGTTACCAGTTTCTTGTGTATCCTTCCTTAGATATCCTGGGGTTAGTTTTTTTTCCCTCACAAATAATATAGGATATACACATTGTTCTGCATGTTGTGTTCAATGCCTTTATAATGTGTTAGGATTGATTATTTTGTATCAGTACCTAAAAAACTCATTCGTGCCACACATGCCATGATTTACCTTGTTTTGACCATTTGGACTATTTGAATCTTTCTGCTAGTATAAGCAGCATTGCAGTGGATATTCCTTTATGTGCCATGTATATATTATTAGAAGCTTTCTGCCTTGTCCTAAAATAAAAATACTCATTGTATGCCATTGCCCAGCATGTGAAATAGTTTCATGAGTTTCTGAGCTATTTTTTGGTAATCTTGAAAACAGAGGGTTAGTTTTTCATTGTGGGTAACCAGATTAACATTGTGATAATGTGTTTTCTTCTTGGCAGATCGCCCCGTGACTTATTTGTATAATACTCTGCACTATTATGAAATGCATCTGAGAGAACGCCCACATCTCAAGAGAAAGCTTGTCCATGCCATCATTGGCTCACTCAAGGATAATCGACCACAAGGCTGGTGTCTAAGTGACACATACCTAAAGTGTGGCATGAATGCACGGGAAGAAAATCCTTGGGTCCCAGATGACTCCTACTATTGCAGATTGATTGGCAGACTAGTAGATAATATCCTTTTCATTGTGATTTTTCCAGACCCTTCAGAAATAACTAAATGTTGATTTGTAAGAATACATATTATCCTTTCAAGGTAATATTTTTATATATTCCAAAACTTCAGTTCTTTTTTGCAATTATTTTTATTTTTACTTTTGTAAAGATTTTGAAAGCTTAAATTAGCATCAGGTTAGCTGCCTGATAGGCACACATTCACTTCATTAAATTTTATATCTAAAAAATAGACCTAATGAGGCTGTTTCAAAGAAAAAAATTATATTCCTAAAAAAAAAAATACTCTGTATTATAGTAAATGTATCTGTTTGCTACTGGAGAACATAGAATTTTTTTGCTTTAAATAAATCCTTAAATGCTTTTTTAAAATATTAATAGACAATAAAACTTATTTTCTCTCTTTTATAATGAAAAGGCTGCTATATATGTATTTTTATTTCTTTATTTTGATTTCATGTTTTAAGTTATTAGCACACTGTGCTTATCATGTTTGTACATCATGCTACTGTTTTGTGATTTGTTTTGCTACATGAAGGCATTTGTTTCCTGAAGTAAAAGAATTACTCATTATAAAGTAATCTTATCAGCTGTCTTATAACTATTAAAAGAAATGGTTGGATGCAGCCTGGGGCTACTCTTGTTGCCTCTCTAGCTATCTTGTCACAGTTACAAAACCACAGGTATATAAGAACAACCATTTATACCTGTGGTTAATCACATTGTTGCTGTCAGTACATTTCAGTTATGTCAAACTGATGTGTGTTTGGTTCCTATTATTTGCCTAATTTCTGTTCAGTCACTTCTTGGGGACTTATAATCAGATAAATTGGTAATAAAATGAGATGTTTACATGGGAAACACTTTTAAAACTATAAAGCACTACAGATGTGAGCTGTTAATCTCAAAATAAACAAACAGTTATAGCTTTAACCATCTGCACCGATGGCTGGCAAATCTCCTGGTCCATTTCCAAACTGTGACTGGAGATTCAATGAGTTTCCCAACCCAGCTGCGCATGCACTGCATGTTACTTGTGTGGAGCTCATGGCCTTGGCCGTTTCAGGTGAAGATGTTGGAAATGCTCTTCTAAATGTCGTCCTGAAAAGGTATGTATCCTGTTTCATGCAATAACATTCATTGTTTATTTGTTAAAAAAAAGAATGATATTTTATTTGGAACTGTTAGACAAACCTGTTTCCCAGGGCTGATGCATAACTGTCTTTTGGTCCCAGATTTTATCTTTGTGATATAGATGTAATGGAGTGAGCCCTGGACAGGGTCAGAAGACCTGGGTTTGTTCCCACCTCTACTCTTCAGTAGCTATTTGACATTTAATAAATTTAGGAATAATGTTAACATCTCACTGAAGATAGCCTTCAAGATTCCTTTCTTGAAGATCAACAAAAAGTAGAGGGTAATGATTGGAAAAGTATAAATAAGTAGAAATAGTCTTTCATCCCAGCAACCATTGTTAAAGGAGACAACTAAGAAAAGCCTTACTTAGTTTTTGGGTATGTTAAATTTTTACTCAATAAAAATCCAGTATAGCTTGTTTTTTTTTTTTTTTTAATATTTTATTTATTTATTTGACAGAGAGTCAGCAAGAAAGGGAACATGAGCAGGGGGAGTAAGAGAGGGAGAAGCAGGCTTCCCGCTGAGCAGGGAGCCCAATTCAGGGCTCAATCCCAGGACCCTGGGATCATGACTCAAGCCAAAGGCAGACGCCCAATGACTAGCCACCCAGGCACCCCCAAAAAATTCCATTGTAGTTTTATTGAAGTAGGTCAGTTGTTAGCCTGAATTATATGTATTCTCAAAATAAGATCCATTATCAACCATATAAAAATATTTTTGTAATTTCACATTTTTAATTGTTTTTCTTCACTTTTAGTCAGCCATTAGTGCCAAGAGAGAATATTACAGCATGGATGAATGCAATTGGACTGATCATTACTGCATTACCAGTGAGTTAACAACTGTGATTTATATGTAGTAATGGAATGCAGTTGTCCCTGTTGGTCACAAGAATAAGATGCATGTAAGATGGCCTGTACAAGGACATCACACAATTAAGTGTTTACATATTTTTTAAGTTTTTATGGTATTACTGCTTCAGAAACCTACGGTGAGTATTTTGTTTGCCTTCTCCCTGAGATCTAAAAACCTATCTGACCTATGAGTCCCTGCATCCTTTGGTCCCACCTTATCTATCCAACTTTGCTTTGACATTAAAGTCTGATCAACTTTTGACCACTTAACATGTTATGTATCTAGAGGCTTTGCTCATGCTAATAGCTCTTGTTGAGATATGTTTTAAGTACTTCTGATGTGTTGCATAATAAGACATGCAGAACCCCTTTCCTTCTGTCAGTTTTTCTAAAGCTTATTCATTCTTTGCCAGCTTAGGTCCTGCTTCTTCAGTGAGCCATTCCCTGACCTTCCCTCATGTGAGGTCCCCCTTCTGTGACCACCTGTGTCTACTCGGCACTACACAGTTGACTGTTGCAGTTATCTTTCAGTGTCAGTAACACTGTCTTAGCTCTGTGCTCTACGACTTGATTATTCACCTCTCCAAATCAGTCATTTTTTCCTTATATGCCTCCAAAATATATATATTTATTTGAGTTATTTATGTGTAGTAGTGTTGTTTATATAATAGGTATTGGTAAAAGCAATTTACTGTGTAGTAAATACCAGATACTAAACGAACTAGGCAGACACATGTATAGAGCCCTCTTAACTCACAGACACTTATCCCCAGGTTCTTGTTGACTTAATTTGACTTAACGATGAAGACACCCAATTTTGCTTTCAAAATCTCCGTTACACAAGACAACGTGCTAGAGAAGTAAAAAACTTTAAAGAACAATAAAGTGCCATGAGTTTAGGCTTTGGAGTGGAATATTGGAAATGGGGTGGAATACCTGATAAGGGATATTTTTCATCAGGCTTTCCTCTGATTTTAAAGGAACCATATTGGATTGTCCTGCATGATCGAATTGTGAGTGTTATCAGCAGTCCCAGCCTGACATCCGAGTCAGAGTGGGTTGGCTATCCATTCCGCCTCTTTGACTTCACTGCTTGTCATCAGTCCTACTCTGAGATGAGCTGCAGCTATACGTTAGCTCTTGCACACGCTGTGTGGCACCATTCTAGCATTGGACAGCTCTCTCTCATTCCCAAGTAGGTATTGTGATTTTGTAAGTAAACTGGACCTTTTTCATTTTGTGTTTATTAATCTCATTTACACAGGAGGTATATATCTCAATAGAGTAGCTTTCAAAGTGAGTTTTAATTAAGTAGAGTTTCTAGATAATGAGAAAGCTCTCATATTTCAAAATTGTTTGAAAAAATTAATTTGTATGGGGCACCTGGGTGGCTCCCTGGGTTAAGCCTCTGCCTTCAGCTCAGGTCATGGTCTAGTGGTCCTGGGATCAAGCCCCTCCATGAGGCTCCCTGCTCAGCGGGGAGCCTCCTTCCCCTTCTCTCTCTGCCTACTGTTCTGCCTGCTTATGATCTCTTTCTCTGTCAAATAAATAAAATCTTAAAAAAAAAAAGATTAAAAAAATTAATTTGTATGAGCAAAAAATAGTCTGGCATCTAGTTTTCCATTACAGTTTCAGGAGGTTTAGTCAAATGCATGCTTTTTCCAGAATATATCCCAAAAGCTGCATTTTGAACTGAATAACTCATAATAGCTATTTTCTGATTACTTTTCTTGACTATAAAATTGGTAGTAATTAGAGTCAAATTTCTTGAGAATGACATTTATATTAGATTGGTTATTCTCTTTTTTATTTCAAATACAGGTTTTTCCTGCTATTCAAAAGTAAAGTATTCCTGTGAAACCTTCCATAAGCCAAAATGACATAAAGTGAAGCACATGCCGCCCTTTCTGAAAGTTCATGTCATACCAATTTACTTGTACAGAAAACCTACATTAGTATCTCTTTTTGATAACCTAAAGAAAACCAAAGAGAATTTTTCCTGTTACGAGAAAAGCCATTGCTATAATAATGTAGGCCTTTTGTAAAAGCAAAGTGGCATAACACAAATTTTCAGAAAGCAGGCAGGGGATACCGTAGTTCACATTCAGTACTTTTACTGTTGAGAATGACTCCTCAATCTGAAGTTATTTATTTTGATAATCAAAGGAAAACCATAGCCAGTGTGAATGTAAGATTAATTAGAAAAAGAAACTTTGCAAAAAATTACAAATTTTAGGAAATGCCTGGGTAGGCTGTATCAACAAAGTTCAAACAATTCAGCTGATTTGAAGTGACAAGAAATTTTTATTTCTAATCTTCAAATTTTAGGTTTCTCACTGAAGTCCTTCTTCCTATAGTGAAGACTGAATTCCAGTTGCTTTATGTGTACCATCTTGTGGGACCATTTTTACAAAGATTTCAGCAAGAGAGAACACGTTGTATGATAGAGGTAAAATATAACCTGTGTTGTCTGTGATAAGATTAAGTTCTAAAAGATCTATTGATGTTTCTTTCCCGGGGTTTTCCAAACTATATATCATAACCATTAGTGAAATTAGTTTAGTAGGATCTAAGAACAATTTAAGGGATTTAGTGTGCCCGTGTCTCTAATGAGTTTGATGTGGGATGTATTAAATTGGAAATGCAGGGGAAATACTCATTCTTAAGGCTGAAGAGAAAGTTAAGGATGGAGAAGTGCATTTGAGAGCCTGCGCTGTAGTACAGAGGAATTAATTAAAATCATGGGAATGGATAAATCAGTCACCTAACAAGAGGACAGAGAAAAGAAAATGAGACAAGAATAGAACTTTGAAGTCTGAGCCAACAAATGGAACCAAGAAGATACAACGTAGAGTATCCCTGAGACTGCAGTTATCTCAGATATGGAGAAATGGTTTCTAGAATGGAAATCGTCTCTCTCTTATATTTTAAACGACATTACTGAGTTATGAAGAGAAATTGCATTTAAGCCCTGTTAGGGGACATTTTGTAGCAGTCTGGATTCTTTTGTAAATGCAGACCATATCAGGGTGCCAGGGAGACTCAGTCAGTTAAACATCCAGCTCTTCATTTCAGCTCAGATTATGATCTCGGGGTAGTGGGATCGAGCCCCATGTTAGGCTTCCTGCTCAGTGGGAAGTCTGCTTGAGATTCTTTCCCTCTGGTCCTCCCCCCACTCACATGCACACTCTCACATACTTTTTTTTTCCTCTCTCTCTCTCAAATAAATAAATAAATCTTTAAAAAAAAAAAAAAATGCAGATCCTATCGTATAGCCCATCCAGATTTCTGTAATCAGTGACAGTTCTTCAACAAATGTGTTATCCCTGTGTTAGTCTTATTATGGAGTCCCGCTACATCATTCCAAATAATTGAACCTTTTTTGCCCACTTAAATAATTTTATATTATTTGTTAAATAGATCGGAGTGGCATTTTATGACATGTTGCTGAATGTAGACCAGTGTAGTGCCCACTTAAATTACATGGATCCCATCTGTGACTTCCTGTATCATATGAAGTATATGTTTACTGGTGACAGCGTAAAAGAACAAGTAAGTTAATTATCTTTTAATGATGTTTAGTTTAGAAAACTTCAATATATGATGATAACTTTTGAGTACTTTTGTTATTTTTTTTTCTTTTAGGGGAAAGGATTGATATTATTAGACCTTTTTAGACTATGTGAACACATTATTCTGCATATATAATTCAAGTACTAGTGAATATATTTTATAATTTCTCACACTTTTTCGCTTTGATATTTGCAACAGGTCATCTGAAAAAGACTTAGGTGGTTGATTAACAGTAATCTCATTAGGAAGAAACAGTACAGAATGGCTACGTTTTTAAGACCAGAGAGGTGCTGTGTAATGAGTGAAGAAGATCCCACTTTTCCCCACAGTGACTAGGGTACACCATGGAGACATTGGACAAATTACAGCATAACTAGAAGATGGAAGCCAGGGGAATTAAAAGAATAATTCATAAAGGGTATTTGAAGGAACTGGAGATACTTAACTTAAATTTTCAAAGTCCCAGGGAATTGTACATGTTCTCACTATTTGGAGGGTTGCCATTTGGAACTGGCATTAGATTTGTTCTGTGCCGCTTCAAAAGGCATATAAACTCCAGTGAAGTTAAAGGGAAGCACATTCTGACTCAGCATATAAAGAGCCACTTTCTGGTAAAGTCGTCTGTAAGTGGAAAGGGCATCGTAACTTGAATCATGACTGTGTCCTATCTGTGGGAAACAGAAAGGTTGGCTCTTTTAGAAGGGTGGAGGTAGGGCAGATAGATGAGGTGACTTCCCCTCCATACTTTAATGTTATTTCTTTCTCTGGCAGGAAAGGAAGGTAAACTGATGTATAAACTTATGAACCTCAGTCTACTGGATTCTTTCCTTGGAGCTAGGGACATGGAGTGGGGAGGGTGTTCACTTCTTTATTTCCTCAGCAGGATTGTCAGAGTTCTCTGAGTGGAAACCAGTACAGAAATGTTTGATTTAGCATATCCTTTGTATTTGGGCTTGAGAAACTTTGACACAAGGGAATACAGAAAGGAAAAATTATTGAGCTGCTCTTTCCTGGTAAGGTCAAAGAGCATTTGAATAAAGCTAAGAAAGCCATGGTACTGCTTACTGTTTTTTTTTTTTTTTAGTATTTTAAGTAAAAGTAGATCTAATATTATTTTGTTTGAATTCCAAGTATAAATCAAAACCAAAAAATTAGCTTTGTAGGTAAATGTTACAGACCTAAGTTATTCAAAGAACTTCAAAATATAATCATGATTCATGCTTCTGTGATGATGGCATTTTAAAGGATGGTGAACCAGGTCCCTGGGTGGTGCATTCGGTTAAGTGTCCAGCTCTTGGTTTCAGCTCAGGTTGTGATCTTGGGGTCGTGAGATGGAGCCCTGTGACTGGCTGCGTGCTCAGTGTGGAATCTGCTTCAGAGTCTTTCCCTCTCCATCTACCCCTCCAACTTGTTCTTTCTCTCTCTCTCTCAAATAATTAAATCTTAAAAAAATATATATCAAAGAAAGAAAAAGAAAAGGATGGTGAACTGGTTGGATACATAAAATTTCCAGTGTAAACTATAATAGCATTTGACAGTGGGATAACTGGCTAACTAGGTGAGTATGTTTTTGTAAATGTGGACATACATAGATTATATGCACACATATAATGTGTGTGAGGGAGAACACATTTTTTTACTCATGTGAGAGAGAAATAATTGTATTTGCTTTTGTTAAAACATAAAACGCTGAAAGAAACTTCTCATGTAGCCTATTCCACTACCTAGTTTATTATCTCCAGATAGAAGTAAAGCACTTCTTTAAAGGTGGGAAATTGAAGTTCTCTGGTTGAAATTTTTTTTTTTTAAGATTTTTATTTATTTATTTGACAGACCACAAGTAGGCAGAGAGGCAGGCAGAGAGAGAGAGGAGGAAGCAGGCTCCCCACTGAGCAGAGAACCCGATGCGGGGCTCGATCCCAGGACCCTGGGATCATGACCTGAGCTGAAGGCAGAGGCTTTAACCCACTGAGCCACCCAGGTGTCCCTGGTTGAAATATTTTTTAACGTTTTTATTTCTTAGGTAGAGAAGATTATCTGTAACTTAAAACCAGCTTTAAAACTCCGTCTTCGATTCATCACACACATTAGCAAGATGGAACCAGCTGCCGTGCCTCCACAGGCCATGAGTAGTGGGTCTCCGGCACCTCAGGCGAATCAGGTGCCAGGGTCTTGACCAGTAACTCCATGAAGTCCGGGTGTATGGTGGTGAAAATGGAAACACATTTGTCTTTGAAAGTGGACTCAAACCTGTTAAATCTGAACATGGTCATGCTACATAGTGGTGTAGTAGAAGCAGTGATGTTCAGATTGTTTTATTTTGATTCTAATGATGAATCTATTGATACTTTATAGCTCCCATCTCCCTATCTATATTTTTGTCTCTAAGAGATCAAGTAAGCTGCGTGCTGCTCATATCCATAATAGTTTATTGGATCTGCCTAGGAATAAGGAGGCGTCTGTGATCAAATGACTTTTGTAGATACTTTCAGTCTTTACTATTCTAGCCACTGGTCTTATTTTCAGTTTTTATTGTTAATGACTTCAGTCTTCAAATACATTGTTTTAAAGGCACCACACATGTGAAATAGTTATCTGATCATTTTATACGTAAACCTCTTGGTGTATCTTTGGGATAAGAGATTTTTGTCAAGCGAAGGACTCTAGATTTCATTGCACTGCAGGAGCACAGTTTCATATTCTTTTAAAAATGACTTAAAAATTTTACCATAGGTTTCCAAAGAAATGGGTTAATGTTTCTATCAAGGCAGATTGGCAAGTTTTTGCCTTTGCTGTGGACTCAAACTTACTGTATGAAATGAGTTGGAAGCCTTGTAAGAAAATACCATAGAAATGCATAAACTTAATAAAATTATGCTTAAATGGTGCTCTCCAATCTCTGTTTTTAAAAATAAATTACTTGCCTTTCCAGGTTGACACTTTCATCTAGCCAATGATGCAATTCTTTAAATTTTTATAATCTTAAAATTTTTAAGTATTTATATTTTTAAATATAGCATACATTTTGGTTCTTTAAGGTTTATCAGATTTTGAGAGACAAACTGTTAATTTGGGGAGGGGGGAAATGGCATTAAGATTGTAAAAGCCTTGAAAAGTAAGTAAAATCTGCTTAATGAATAAACTGATGACTTACTCAATCTGAGTGAGTGTCTGCTGTGTTCCAGGCAGTGCGCTGACTGCAGAGACTGGGCCGTTGCTATGGGATGTACACTACAGTTGGTGACTAACATTGGCTTGGGACTTAAGAGTTACTGTTTTTTTTTTTTAAAGAATCATAGAAGTTTGAACTCTACTTCAAATCTTTATATCCAAATACATTTCTCTTAGACCTTTGTCTTCCTTGTGGTTCATATTATTCTGATCATTAAATCTTTATTTGCCATGCAAGTCCAGCTTAAAATTTCTATAACAGTATAAGTAATTTTTCTGTGTTAATGATATTCTTAAAATTCTCCAGAAGTTTAATGCTAGAAATGAATTCAGGTATTACTTTTAACATAGTTTCAATATATTCTTGCTGCCTTGAAGAATGTATTGCGTTGATGGGGACGCCTGGGTGGCTCAGTTGGTTAAGCAGCTGCCTTCGGCTCGGGTCATGATCCCAGCGTCCTGGGATCGAGTCCCGCATCGGGCTCCTTGCTCTGCAGGGAGCTTGCTTCTCCCTCTGACTCTGCCTGCCACTCTCTCTGCCTGTGCTTGCGCTCTCTCTCTCTCTCTCTCACAAATAAATAAAATCTTAAAAAAAAAAAAAAAAAGAATGTATTGTGTTGAGATCATAGAATAGGAATAATTGTGACACTGGTATTATACAAGCAGAATAAAAGAAATGAAAATCAGTACCATTTTTCTCAAGGACAAATACATTCCAGTTAATTTATTAAAAGTTCCCTTTTTCCTCTCTTACTAAAAATATAGGAATATGATTTTTCCAAAATAGGCTTTTAAAATAATTATTAATCAGACACTAGAAGGAGATAGATATATTTGGTTTTGGAATGCACCTGAGGGGAAAACAATGCCTTTATATTCATTGTATCCTAAAAGTTTTTCTTTCTGAAAATTAATAGTCATTTTCAGAGTGGCTCTGTCCAAAAGGATTTTCAGCAGTGGTGGAAATATTCTGTGTCTGTGCTGTCTCGTACAGAGTCAGAAGCTACACGTACCTATTGAATTTTTGAAATGTGGAACTGAATTTTTAATTTTATTAAGCTTTAATTAATTTAAATAACCCCATGTGCCTACATTACTGAACATTATTCTTTAAGTTCCATATAAGTAATTCAGTAAGATATTTCTTATTGAGTTTTTAGTGTCAACACTTAGGTTTAAGATTCTGGGTTGCATTTGAAACATCAGATTATAGAGGCTCTTTAACACATAGCCATTACAGAAATAAAAATCCTTTCATGGGACCAGCTTCTTTACAGAGTCCTCTGGAGTTCTGTATAAGCTGGGGGAAAGGGGAAGAGTTTATTTCCCTGACTTTGATTATATAGCTGACCCTTGAACAACGCAGGGGTGAGGGGTGCTGACCCCCACACACAGTCGGAAATTTATAACATTTGACTCCCCAAAACCTTAACTACTGATAGCCTGTTTTTGACCAAAAGCCTTACTGATAACATTAGCTGCCAATTAACATATTTTATTGAAACATACATATATAATATGTATTACATACTGCATTCTTATAATAAAGCTAGAGGGAAAATGTTATGAAAATCATAAGAGAAAATACATTTACATTGCTGTGCTGTATTAAAAAAAAAAAAAAGTCCGTGTGTAAGTGGACCCATGCAGATACAGTTCAAATCCATGTTCAAGGGTCAACTGTAGTTTACTCTTTATTCATTTTATTCCATTTCCCTTACTATATTCCAGAGCTGAGATGAGTTTTGGGGTTGTTTAAAGATTGCAGCCAATGAGACACTAATTGCAATGAGTGAAGGGGCGGAGAGGGAAGTGTTTGAAAGCCAAAGATAATTTTAGGTGAAATTCCTGTCTGAATTAGAAGGTCTCAGACACAAATAGGAGTTTGATTTCTTTTCTACCTCCAAAAAGGCTACCTGAATAGCAGGCTTGCTTCAAATGTAAGCCAATATCATGTCTGAGGTTTAGAAAAAAGTAAATCATGGTCATCTAACATTAATGAACTTAAAGATTCACAAGGCCTTACTGTTAACCTGTTTTAGAGATGAAGAAACCAGGAGGCAGAGTTTTGTCTCACCAGTTTTACAGTGTTTTGGGGATGATGATTTCACTAAGGGCTTTTTAAATCCTTAGTAAATCCGTGTGTTTAGAAACATATAAACATAATAGAACCTTAATATAAAGATTTTGTTATAAAAATCACATCTTTTGAACAACATGGGATTATGGTCCCTTTTCAGGTGGGATAGTTCTATCTCCTGATATCAGGAGTCCGCCTCTGTGTGTGTCTTTAATTATACAAAACTTACAATTTCCAAATCTTGAGTTCACACCAAGAGGGAATTGATAGTTCATATTAATTATACCAGTATTTACCAAGGCAGAACATTTTTCAGAAAGACCAAATTTGGGGGAGGATAACTGTAAGCTTAAGTAAATTATTAGATTGGCTAATTATGACATTAGCTGTGAGATTTTTACATGGTGTTTCCACATTTACTTAGGTGGGTTAAGGTAGTCAACAGGCTTATGATTACCCTCCCGCGCAACTCCAAAGCAAGCCAAGGTTATTGCTATTGCTGTGTTCACTGTTCGAGTTACTTCTTCAGGTGTCTTCCCCAGAGATGGGTTCACTTCCATAATATCTAATCCTGAGAGTAGCCCTGCAACAACAATGGAAAATAATATAATTTGTTAAATAATTGACATTTTTAACTCTGTCCACTCAGTACTCTGTACACTCCAGGAGTGTAAACAGGTGGTGATTACATCATGTGATAGGCATTCTGGAAGCATCCAATGGGGGCTTGATTTTCAGATCAGAAGGTATAAATATATACCTGTTTTGTAAATTTCTTCTGTAATGTAGAGACCTTCTCTGTAAGACAGACCCCCGACAACTGGTGTGCCCGTAGCTGGTGTGAAAGATGGGTCCAGTCCATCAACATCAAAGCTCAGATGAATTGGCCTTTTTTTTCTTTTAAGAGGTGGGAAAGAAATTCAGTTTAAAGTTGGTGGTTTAATACATAGCACATAAATATAGTTCTTGCCTCGCTTTATAAAAAGTAACAATCCAGTGACGTTCCGTAATTTTACATGAAGGCTTTATTAATAATTTACATTAACATCAGTAGTAAGTCCTTTTAATAATATTTACGTTACATACACACAAGCATCATACCTTCCTAGTAGATAGCTGAGTGTTTCTTCCATCACCTTGCCAATTCCCAGTTTATCCACTTCAGTCATTGAAAAATATTTAATACCCAGAGTTTTCAAAATGTAGCTAGGAAAGAGGAGATAATTAGATAATCCTGCAATTAATAAAGAGTCTATGCTCTCTTGTTTCTTTTTAAAGAAAAGATGATTGTGGTAAGATACATAAAATAAGTCCTATGAACTATATGTATATATCAGTATATTTTTAAAATATTTTATTTATTTATTTGTCAGCACAAGTACAAGTAGGGGGAGCATCAGGCAGAGAGAGAAGCAGGCTTCCCACTGAGCTGGAAGCCTGATGTGGGTCTTGATCCCAGGATCTCAGGATCATGACCTGAGCGGCAGGCAGATGCTTAACCAACTGAGCCACCCTGGTGTCCCTATATCAATGTGTTTTAACAGCAAGGCAATTAGTATAAAAATCACCTGATTTATAGACAAATATTTATATGGGTATATAGGTATTGATATATATACTTGGTGCTTAAAATAATTTTTTTCTCATAGGCTTGGCCAGGTTGCCTAGCATGCAACAGAGAGAAAATGAAGGTAATTCACTCCAAGGAATAAACTTACTGTTCCCCAGGGTCCACGTCTCTTAGGCCAATATACACAATATCTTTGGCAGATATGCAGGGAGTCACCCAGGAGAATCCTGGTACATCGGGGATCTAAAATTACAATGTTTTCATTTGATTAGAATATATGATTCTTGAGCAAATCTTACATTGAAAGTTAAGGGCCTTTACTGGATTGCATATATCTTATATTTAGATTATAAGTTTCGAAGAAACCATTAAAACACCATAGAAAATTCAGAAGAGAATGCCTGCCTCTCCTTATGCTACTCTAGATGACTTTGGCCTTCCTCACCTTCCCCCTGTAGCCCTGACCTGACCTGAATCATTTGTCAGCATTTACCTGGCTCTGTACCCTGGGAATGGGAGAGCACCCTGCTTCCCCAAAACTCTGCTATAAAGAGATCAGTGTGCTCTCATGACTCTTTTGGCTTCCTTTTTTATTCCTCTTCTCAGTGAGGACTTATTCCCAAGGACCGTTTAGAGTGAGGGAGATTTTCAAGCAGCCCTTCTGTTACTCTCCAAATGTCCTGGAGCCAAGGGTGGCTATTCCCGTGTGCTAACTACACACTTTGGAAGTTTATAAACCTAGCACTTGGTCATCAGTTCAGAAAGTGTTACTTCTGAGCCCTTAACAAGGGGGTTTGAATCTCCAGGTATCATAATAAAAACCAAGATTCTACAGCTGTAGATAAAAATGGTAAAATATGGATATGGATAGTGATTTAATATCATTTTATCCATATGCTACAGAATATTAGTGAATATGAACCACAACGTTAAATCTTAATCTGGAATGTCATCTCACATCTTTTTAGAATGGAGCAAGGAGTTAGTTCTTCTTATGATGTAGATATGAACTTTCTACAGTAAAGATGTAAAATAATAAACCATTGTAATCCACATTTTAAAACTCCCATTTTTGAAAAAGTTCCCATGATGTGGAGGGGAAGCTTGGGAAACAGGAGAGGCCGTATGGCACATGTAGAAAGAGGTAGTTTATAGACCAGTTCTGGCCCTTCCCTTGCTATGTGCTTGGCATGTGATCTTGAGCAAGTCAGTTAACCTCTGAACGTATGCTAACTTGCTTAGAAAAGATTACTCTCTGCCTCATGTACTAAAAAGGGTAGTTTAAGAATCAAAAGGGAAGACATATGTAAAGTCAGTTTGCAAACTGTCATGTAAGGTAGAAGCACAGACCCTCACTTCCTTTATGTCTCTATCAACCCTTAGCTTATTGGTGCTGAGAAAATAGTTGGAGACTACACCAAAATGAGATGGCACCAGTTTCTTCCTTCCCTTCTATCTCCTGAACTTCTGCTGAAGAGAAGATGGTTTCTTTCTAATAGAATACCAACCAGCCCCTTACCTTTCCTTTTAGTTCCTTCAGGAGGAAAGACACAGGTTGTCCGTGCAAGTTCCCACTTGTGGTTGTCAGTGGAGTGTTGATATCAGTGTGAGCATCCACCCAAATGACACAGAGATCTGGGTGGACCCGAGCATGGCCAGAGATGCTTCCGACCGCCATACTTGAGAGGAAAAAAAGTTTGTGTGAACGTCAGGTTTGCACTACTATTCCAACCAACATATTATTAACTCAGCTCCCACTTGGTTTTCCTTTAAGTCAAAATGGCTGGTACTTCTAATGGGTTTTTAATTGCAGGTGCCAATTAAATAATAATAACAATAGAAAAGCATAGGTTATGCTTACTTACTAACAAGTTAAGTTTCCATTAATGGTCTTACTAAAAAACTTGTGATTTTATTTTTTTTGGAAACCACCTTCTAATAAAAGTATTGTTTTAACCAGAAATTAAATCTATATAAAAACACTAGCCACACAAGAAATTCCTTAGCATGAGACATTATTTAATTCTCAAGATTAAATCAGGCTCGTTTCCTTTATGCTCCTGTGTCTTGGTAAGTACTTCATTCTCTCAAGTGAATTACCACGGAGTCCATTTTTCCTAAAATCCAATTACTGTACAACTGGGGAGAACCACTCAGAAATCCTTGCATCCAGTTCAGCCGGCATTTCCTAGGTGCTCACTTGCTGTTCAACCCTCAGAGGCTCTGCCTGAACTTTCTACTCTCCTGCCACACATTTAACGACCCGCTCTTAGCCAAGTCCAGAACTCTCAAAGTTCACCTCAAACACTCCAAGCTCCAGAAAATTTATCAGGATGGAAGCACTGAATAACATCTTACATAAAAGTTCAAAGATCAGGATTTGCCATCTGGCGCCTGTGTTCTCCCACCTGCGGATGGTCAGGTGTCATTCAGGGAATTGTGAACTTATAGATAGATGCTCAAGGTGAAGGCAACCTGCCTTGAAGCTTAGATATTGCTTATCCAGCGTAATACTTGTTTCCCCTTCAGATTTCTTGTCTTGTGGCTATTTGCCACTCTTAACATTTCCACGTACAAATTTTTCCACTGAGCCCCAGTTTCTCAATTAAAGTTCTGTCACACAGGAGCCCTGGAAATGGCTTGGCTGTGGAGGAAAACAGGGAGCTGAAGTGATTGACTCAGGCATCAAGAGCCATTGTCACATTTGTACTTTCTGATCAGGTCAGCCCTCTCGTGAGGTATTTGGGGACCTCAAGAGTAGACATCAAAAAGGCTCACACGCAGAAAGGGTCTTTGCCGCATTATTTATAATCAAGAAAATTTTAAAATTACGTGAGTACGTGACAATATGGATATGTATAGTGATTTAATACTCTGATATATGCAATAATAAAAATTATGCTTATATACATTATGAGGTAACATAAGGAAATCTGTACTTTAGGTTAAGAACAAAGTATTGGGAGGTGCCTGGGTAACTCAGTGGGTTAAAGCCTCTGCCTTTGGCTCAAGTCATGATCCCAGGATTCTGAGATGGAGCCCTGCATCGGGCTCTCTGCTTAGCGGGGAGCCTGCTCCCCCCTCTCTCTCTGCCTGCCTCTCTGCCTACTTGTGATCTCTGTCTAATAAATCACTAAAATCTTAAAAAAAAAAAAAAGAACAAAGTATCAGATAACAGGGATGTTAAACAAAGAGGGGTACAAGGGAAACAGTATGGCAAAGGAAAGATGCCCGATTTGCAATTTCACTTGAAATGCTTGTTAGGAAATATAATTACTACTATTTTGTGTGTGTGTGTGTGTGTGTGTGTGTGTGTGTGTGTGTGTGTGTATGTGTGTTTCAAAGAGTTGGAAATGATTACTTTTATAATGGGAAACATACTTTAAAATACTGACTTAAATGAGTTGTTCCTGCTATCAGGAATCAAGTACAATAACCTGGCTAAGAACTTCCTCATGCTTATTCATTTAGGAATGTAAATTTGTGCTGAGGATTTTACTGAAATCCACTCATGTCATATACTTTCTGCTGTAATAAAGATAATGCAAGACTTCAAATAGAGTTCTCTATTTCCAAAAGAAAATAGTAATTGCATATATTGCATGGAGCACTGGGTGTGGTGCATACACAATGAATCTTGGAGCACTGAAAAAAAAAATACTTTTTTAAATGGGGAAAAAAAAAGAAAATAGTAACTGAAACAATTAAAAGAAAAGGCAGAAATTTTGGTATCAAGTATGGATCCGTGCTTTCCCTTTCATTTTCTCTTCTCTTGGGGTTTTGGTTATACTCCCTTACGCCATTTGTGCCAGACTTCAGAGAGAGGATCATGAAACAAGACCTGTGGTCTCCACCCAGCACCAGGCTAGTCCTTCCACTCTTCTTGACGTCCGCCACCACGCCAGCCAGCTGCTCATTCGCTTTTCCCACAGACCTCGGATTCTTCACAATTTGAAAGGGAGGATCACTAGGGACATCAGAAAAGGGCACGTCCCCGTAATCTTTCACATCACACTCTGTAGTTAAAACCAAAAGCTTCGCGTTACTACATAAAAAAAGATTACAAAGTCTGTGTAAGATGATTCCAAATTTACAAAACAGTGTACTTTTTATAAGGATACGCAGAGAAAACATCGAGAAGGACCATAAAATTTGCAAAGGTAGAAACCGTGTCTGTTTTTGCCTGATATCGTCATCTCATCTGTACACTAGATTCTCGGCAAATACTTCTGTGATCCTTCCATGGAGGCTGGACACCAGAGTAGGACCATGATAATCTTCCAGTTGGGGCTTAATAAGCGGCCTCGCTGTGTTTATCTCCGTGTGGCCCTCTCTGCTTATGTGCTTTCTACCTTTCTCCAATAAGCATGTTTTGTATTTGTAACAAATAGTTTTTTTAAAGAATATATAGATTACCTATTATATATTATGTACTATGCATTATGTATTATATAGATGCCCAGAAGGAAATACACCTGTTATACCACTATTTTCTAAATTTTCTGACTATGATTGACAGTCCTTGGTTTCAATCCAATCTGTTACCTGTGCTGAAGCAGTTCGGGTCCCTCCTCTATGGATTGTACCTGCCTCAGAGTGGTATTGTTAGAATTCAGTAAGCATATGATAGCAACGAGCTTAACAGTTCACTGAGCTCAAGAAATAAAGGTTAATTACTATACCTTTTTAATAAGGAGAAATTGTAGGTAACCCAAGGTTCCTAAGGACCTGGGTGCACCTCCCAGAAGGCCTTCATTAGGCTTCAAAGCACAGAGTTTCCGGTAGAACTGTGACATGAGATCAGTTCAGTGTTCTGAACTAAGCTCATCATCTGATATATTTACTATATATTTGTGCGTATCCAGGATTCAGTAACACCCTTAAGAGATTGAACCCGATGTAAAATCTGACCAGATGATGCTTGTTGACGGAGAGACTAGTCCAGTCCATTTACACAACCCTTCTCTTCTCCATCCCCCTCCTTTTCTCAGCTTCATGACCTATAATTCTTATTTACTAAAATTCACCCATTTTAACTGCAGTTCAATGGGTTTTAGGAACATCTACAGTTTTGGCACCACCACCATAATCAAGATTTAGAACACTTCCTTTACCCCCCCTCAAATTCCCTCATGCCCCTCTTCATTCCCTGCGCCCACCCCAAGGCAACTGCTGATGAGCTTTTCCGTTGTTAGACTTTCGCCTCTTCTAGAATTTCACGTAAAAGCAGTCATACTGTAGGTAGTCTTTTGTGTCTGCTCTCTTTCACTTAACATGTTGTCTTTTACGTTCATCCCTGTTCTTGCCCATGTCCGTGACCCCTTCCTTTTTATGGTTGAGTCCTAGCCCACAGTATGGGTGTACCTCCCATCATTTATCCCTTCACCGGGCGGTGGATATTTTGTGGTTTCCGTTCTTTTGGCTATTATAAATAATGCTGCTAGAAGCATTCAGATACAAGTCCTGGTGTGGATGTGTTTTCATATCTCCTGGGGAAATACCTAGGAGTAGATCTGATGGGCCAGAAGGCAGTTGGATGTTTATTCAAGAAACTGCCAAGCTGATTTCCAAAGTGGCTGTATCATTAAGCTTTCCCCCCAGAAACGTGATAGTTCCAGTGGCTTTGTGTTCTTGCCAACACTTCATCAGGATTTTATATATAAAGACAGTATCTGCTTTAGCCTATACTTTTAAACTCCATATGATTTTTTTAAAAAGATTTTATTTATGTATTTGACAGAGGGAGACACAGCGAGAAAAGGAACCCAAGGAGGGAGAGTGGGAGAGGGAGAAGCAGGCTCTCCGCTGGGCAGGAAGCCCGATGTGGGGCTTGATCCCAGCACCCTGGGGTCATAACCTGAGCTGAAAGCAGAGGCTTAACCCACGGAGCCACCCAGGCGCCCCTCCATGTGATTTTTTATCTGCAAGCTCACACTCTGTGTATGTATCATGTATGCAAATGCACATACACACATAGCTCTTCCTCCTCCTCCTCATCACCATCACTGTTTTATTTCCTTTGACAAACAGGAGTCCTCCTGCTAGCCCGGTACTTTCTGCTGCTCGTTATTTTCCCTTTGCAATTCCCCTGACGCCCCTACCCCTCACCCAACTGCAGTTCTAGCTCACACATTCTTTTATACTTTTTTATTCTTTTATATCTCCTGGCTGGAAAGACAAAATATCTGAGTGAGAACATTCATCCAACAATACTTATGGAGCATTTTCTCCATACATTGCTTTTTTTTTTTTTTTTTTTTTAATAGGCTGTACCTTTCAAGTTACCACGAGTGCTGCCATTCTGTGTGAGAAATGCCATTCCACATACAACCCCCTCTGTGGGAAGGAAAGCGGGCTGGTCATCTTCCAGTGGAAAAATTACCTTGTTCTTTCAGTTTCTCCAGCAGGCCGGCCTTTCTCAGCGCTGTGGGGCCTTCTTCCACCCCTCCTCGCGGCTGAATGATTAAAAAAACAAAATAATTCAGACATGATCAGATGCCCACAACGGAAACTCTATTCATTCTTTAATCAGGTGAAGAGTAACTATCGTTTTCAGAGTTCCTCCAGAGCCAGGGATTTACCCCATCTCCAAGTCAGGCAGAGTGAATGAGTCCCGGGTCAGATCTCGAATGGGAAAGGCTGTCACTTTCCGATAGGCACGCAGCTAACAAACAGCAGAGCCTCGGCTCATATCCTTGGATTCCAGAACCCGTGTCTCCTCTCCTGTGACAGACACCACGCTATCAACATGGTGAACGCGTATCTTGTGCTAAAGCACTCTGAGAGTCAGAGAGGCAATCAACTGAAAAGAGAGGCCTCGTGTTGAGTAACTCATGAGCTAATGGGGGAATTTGTATATTTAACCCCAATTACAGTCCTTGGAGATGTGCTTCAGGGCCGGTACAAGAGGTCGCAACCACAGAAACAGGACCCAGAAACAGGACAGAAACAGAGGGTGCCAGGAGAGGCTGCAGGGAGTGGATGACATTTCAGCTGAGTCTTGCTACATGAGTAAGCTTTCAGGAACAGGGGTGGCGTGGTGGAGCTACTTTGCAAACCCAGAGAAAAACTTGAGTAAAAGCCTAAGAAAACAATCGAGCCTTGCATTAGAGAGCTCTACGTGAGTGTCCACACGGGCGATAAGTCAGAGAGCTCCCGGGGAGAAAAGAGGCCACAGAAATTCATCACCTGGGAGCTGAATCCACAAAGACCAACCCGGTATTTCAGGTTCTGACCTGCTTCGGCACGACTGACAAGAATCCTCCCCTTGCTGTTTTCACAGGTCAGAGAAGCAAACACACTTCCTCCTTGCCACACATCCTCTCCAGCTTCCTGGCAGAATAGAAGCCTAAACAGAGAGTTCTCTTCTGTAGCTCTCGGATTCTGACTTCCAGCAAGGCTTGTAGACACAGGAAGCTACTTTGGGTTACCCAACAGAAGAGGTGCCAAAAGACACGTGTGTCTGTCCCTAAGATTGGGGCCGTGGCCCCAAACAAAGCAGCTATGTCTATCTAATTCTGATGACAGCTGACTTGCCTCCGTGGCCAAGCACATGGTGGGTGTCCCATTCCTGTTCCAGGCGGCAAGTTTCCACCACCCTTCTGTCCCATGCATGCTTTCTAGTGTGACCACCCCCAGACACCTCCTTCCCAGAGCAGATGTAATTGCCTCTTCTTTGAACCTCAGGCTGTATTTCAAAATACTATCAAAGGGCCATTATTATCGTAGCATAAAATCTTCTGGTGAGGACCAAGGGCCAGGGTATATTCAGGCTGTGCTCGCCTTCCTGCCTCCCTACCTCCCCCACTTCCTCCCTTCTGCCTCCCTTTCTTCCTTCTTAAATTTTTATTTTCCTTCCTCCTTTTCTTCCTTTCAATCAGTTATTTTCACTCTGCCTTCTTTAGAACCTGTTGCAAGAAGAGGTGAGTATATTGTGGTTTTTATGATTAATCTGAGCACTAGACACTTCCATGTCGGCAAAATGTCCCTGTGTTCCGGAAGAGAGCTTTGAAGGATGACCAGGAGAGGTGCAGCAGTGTTTACTGATAGTCCAAATGCAGTTTGGGTCTCTACCCTCTGACCTCTCCCAATCTATTTTGCAATAACACACCGGAGTGCCAAGCACGAGCTCAAAACTAAGAGGAGTGAACTGCTGCCCAAATAGGCAAAGAGAATTCTGGAAGACGGAGACGACCCCGTTTGAAACAACCACGATGACAAAATATCAACCCTCAGAGTTTTACTTGCTTTGTTTTTGTTCCTTGTTTTCCCCCTTTAAGCACAGACACCTGCTGAAGGCTGAGGTCTCTAATCACACTATGTTTTCCAGAATGAGTGCACTCCCCAGAAGAAAGGGCTGCAAAGTTCAAGGCTGCTGGAACATGTTGGCAATCTGGGGATTTCATAAATGCATTAGTCCCTTCAATGTTGCCAACTTCCAGTTGGATTTTCTTTTCTTTCCTTTTTCTTTTTTCCTCTCTCAAAAAGAGATACATAAAGTTTTCTACCTATTGCATGAACTAACACTTTCATAGGATTGTGAAAGCCCTCAAAATAACACGAATCATTCACCAAGTTGCATAAAGCAATCACATTTAGGTTATGCAGACTAAAAGAAGTCTGAAAATTGCTGCCAATCCATGAGAGGTTTCCAGGCATTAACAGATGACTAAACCAATGCGTTTTCTTAAAAGCCTCTCGCTTCTGCATAGGCACTATGAAACCCAAAGCAACGAGAACATGGGAATTTCAATGAGTAACTATAATACAGACACAGTCCATTTCCATTCAAATAAAAATATGTTCTCTCAAAGAATCAAAAAAAAAAATGTAGCAAATTCAAATACAACTGGCCGCGGCTGAGATTAGGAGCCACAAGAATAAGTGATTTTGTGACCCTAATTCTCCAACATTGCAAAATGGTAAAAGGACTTTAAAATATATATATTTCAGGCCCAGTTGTCCGAGGGAACAGAGCTTAGCAGACATTAACATTAACACCTTACCTTACTAATTCTGAAGTCCGAGACTTTGTTATGAATTTCAGTTATTCAAGAACACATTTGGTACTCACCTGGCCCTTTGAGAAAGGCACGCCAATGACCCCTACGAATTTTGACTTGGAACTCATGCTCTGGCCCCTTCTCTCCGTTGCCCCGAGCTCTCCAGCCAGACACCACTCTCTGCAGCCCTCAGTGACCGAGGGCACATCTTTTTTCCATTTTTAACCGGGCTGAATCTGTTTACCTTATTCTAATTAGGAAGGCTGGCTCCACCCCCTGCACTGAAACACAGTCAGGCCGAAGTCTTGCAAATTCTTCATACCTGGAATAACCACGAGTCTTTTGAGTTTAGATCTCTAATTAAGGGAGCTTATTCATGTCACCAGCTCACTTCCACTTTACAAAGTCAGCTGGACGACTAGAATCTTTCCTAACCACAGCCTCGATTTCCTAAGCAGGATAATCTTTTCTAACCACAATCAACTAATCATAACCACATACGTAGTGTCATGGTTCCAGCTGTGGAACTGCAGGGCAGGGCTCCACCTCCTTGAGGCCTTTGAATCCTGTGTGGAATAGGGCTGGGCCTGGTGAGTCGGTCTCTCACATCCCTTCCAACCCTGCAGCCCAGAGCAGGTCTCACACACTGGGATTAATGGCTAATCCATGAGACACGCCTCCTACATCACCAGCGTATAGTATCTAGGAAAGCATAGGATTTCCTTTTCTCATTATTACTGAAAAAAAAAAAAAAGAAAAAAAAAGAATGACCTGACTAAGAACCCAAAGATGTTACCGTACGAATTTTGAAATACAGTGTGCAGGGAAAATGACAATTCTTGGGATCGTAATATCAGAATCAGAGGTAAAAATCGCCAACGTTAAGTTTTTGTCATGTGCCAGAGGCTATTCTTTGATATGATCTCATTGAATCCTTAGACCTATTTTATTTTACTTTTTCTAAAGACATTTTTATTTATTTCTTTGAGAGAGAGAGAGAGCACAAGCAGGGGGAGCAGCAGGCAGAGGGAGAGGGAGAAACAGACTCCCCGCTGAGTGGGGAGCCCAACGTGGGGCTTGGTCCTGAACCGAAGGCAAATGCTTAACCTACCAAGCCACCCAGGCACACGTCTTAGACCAATTTATAGCAGGTCTAACCATTAGTTCCATTTTTACTGGTAAAGAAACTGAAGCTCAGGGAAGTTGCCTGATGCCAACAGGTGGTAGGGGAAGAGCTGTGAGTCACTGGCATTCTGGGTCCATCTAACCATTAGGTTTACAGTCCAAACAGGAGCGAAGTGTCAGGTCTCTGTACCTGTCCAATATGTGGGTCCCTGGATATTGTTTATCATCAGGAAAAATTATGGATTTAAGAGAGATGCATCCTAAAAATTCCTCCAACTTTAAAGTGATAACATTGGCATTTAAGGGGAGAATTCCTTGAGTTGAATCTAATGCCTTTTTCCTATCGATGAGAGAATATTGTGGAGTATTTAAATGTCATAAGGGCTAGGAATTTTGTCTGCTGTATCATTCCCAAGAGCTAACAGCCCTGTTCCCACTCAATATTGTGTGTTCCTACTCAATAAATACCTATTGAAAGAGAGAATGGGGAAACCAAGGACTCCCCAGTCCGTTTTATAGGACCATTTTCTAACGAGGCTTCTTATTTTCACTTGTGAATTTGTCTGTATATCCTAGATATTTACTTGTGGTATTTTGTATAGTGAGGCTTCAACTTCTTATGGTGTTCGTGTTGCAAATAACTTTCCAATCTGTCAGTATTTAATCTCATAATTTTGTATATGTTATCACTCAAAATCTTTCATTTTGAAGTGGATAATGGACTGTTTCCCCCTTGTGCTTTGTGTTCTGGCAGTTTCATTTCAGTCCCTCCTGCCCCCAAATCACAAATACGGATTTCTACATTTTTTCTGTTTGCTTCAGTTTCTTTCATATTTCGTTCTACATCCACTCTTACACCGTGTAAATCCTCCAACTCTATTTTCCCATGTAGTCCTCCAGTTTCCACAGTAACCTCTGAATGGTCCATTTGTTCGTCACTGAGCTGTGTGTCCTTCACGTGTCAGCTTCCCCTAAAAGCATGAGTCTGTCACTGGGTTCTTTCTTCTGTTGCATGGGTTGACTTCCTGTGGTGGCACCAGGCCTACACTGTTTTATTATCATGGCTGTGTGGTGTATCTTCCCAGTCTTTGGCCAAGAATAACATTTTTGTTCTTCCTTTTCTTTTCTTTTTTTCTTTTTTTTTTTTTTTAAAGATTTTATTTATTTATTTGACAGAGAGAAATTACAAGTACACTGAGAGGCAGGCAGAGAGAGAGAGAGAAGGAAGCAGGCTCCCTGCTGAGCAGAGAGCCCGATGCGGGACTCGATTCCAGGACCCTGAGATCATGACCTGAGCCGAAGGCAGCGGCTTAACCCACTGAGCCACCCAGGCGCCCCTGTTCTTCCTTTTCAAAACCAATTCAGCTACCTATAGGCCTCTATTCTTCTATATATTTAGAATAAGTTATTAGGTTCCTAAAAAAAGAATTCTGCCAGAATTTTTACTAAATTTTCAGGTTAATCCACAGAGATTTGCTTTCCTTCAAATTTCAGCATGTTTTTGTACTCTAACATCTTGAAAGTTCCTCTTCTTCTATCAAGCTGAGATTGTCTTCCTAATTGATCCATTGATCACAACCCTTCAAACCAAGTGAAACATACTATCTTTGACTGCCATGTCTTTCTTGGGTCCTCTGTTGGTTAGCTGGAATATTCCAGATACTTAACTTGGTTTTTTTCTGTTATGTGACTATTATTCTCCTTCAGGTTACCACCCGGTCACTCTCTTCAAAACATCTTCTGACCTCCCTCTGCCCTCCTTAAATATGTGGCTCTGTCCAGAACCAAGCACATACATCTAGGCATAGACAGAGTCAGTCTGGCTCATCAAAGACAAAATGGGTAATGCTTGGCTTTTCCAACTACTGATAAAAATGTTGAACAAGGCAGCACTTACGTAAGAGTTCCTTGGCATTCCCCTGGAAACCTCAGCTCAGATGAGCATAGCTCCATTAATTATCCATCCATACATAGCTGTTCACTCAACTCACTTGACCATTGTCTGTAAGGGTGCTATAGGGAAAACTACCAGGTATGTCTATGAATTCTTGCCAACCTTTGTCTGCTACATTTTGTCATCTACTAGTCTGACTTCCCTGTCAAAGTAATGAATCAACCCTGACAGGTACTATTCTTGGAAAACATCCTGACGTCTGGTGATCCCTGCTTCCTTCTTGCTATAGACACAAACCATCTTTTCAGTCACAGAAGTTGTCATATCAGGACTTCTAAAGGAAGAAGACAGGGGCCCTCTTACCTACATCATCCCCTCAGAGCCCCACTTTTCCTAGCCCAACTCTTTTGTTTATTTTAGAGTATACATATATATCGTATATGCTCTATATGTAATGTTGTTTAAGCCCTTTTCCTAACAATACAAACCTCTTAACCAATCTCTTTCTCTGTCTTTTTAAAAATTCTATCTGATATTTCCTTGAGGATGGGACCACATCTTATTTGATTATGATACAATGCCATGAGGATGAGATTTGGCACATGGGCCCTCGTCTAGTTTCTTACGGCTATGATAACAAAATATGACAAACTGGATGACTTAAGACAGCATAAATCCATTGTCTCAGAATTCTGGAGACTAGCAGTCTGCCATCCAGGTGTCACAGAATCATACTCCTCCTGAAACCAATAAGGGAGGTCTTCCTGTGGTGGCATTGGTATTTCAGCAATCTTCGCTATTCCTTGTTTTGTAGATGCGTCACGCTAATCCTCCATCTTGACCTGGCATTCTCCCTGTGTCAGTGTGTTTTCACACGCCCATCTTTTTATAAGAGCACAGGGCCTATCCTACTCCAGGATGAGCTCATCTTCACAAATTACAACTGCAATGACACTCTTTCCAAATAGGGCCACATTCTGGGGTGCTAGAGACTGGGACTGCAACATATCTTTGGGGGGAAATACAATTCAACCCTTTACTCTCCTCAATGAATGCTTTTACATCACTCATATTCTATCCTTTTTCCTCTTTCTTTTTTTTTAAAAGATTTTATTTATTTATTTGACAGAGAGAGATCACAAGTAGGCAGAGAGGCAGGCAGAGAGAGAGGAGGAAGCAGGCTCCCCGCTGAGCAGAGAACCCGATGCAGGACTTGATCCCAGAACCCTGGGATCATGACCTGAGCCAAAGGCAGAGGCTTTAACCCACTGAGCCACCCAGGCACCCCTCCTTTTTCCTCTTTCTAAAGCTCCAAACTATGACCCATTTCTACATGAACTTTTCCTTAGCCAGCTAACAAATAAGACTCCATGAAGCCTGGGCTTCCTAGCACGATTATACAGGACTGGAAAATACACAAAATTCAAAGAACTGAATGTCTAGGAGAATGATTTTAAGGTACATTGCCCAGACCTTTTAAGCCCAATGCAGGAAAGATGGGCTTGCTCCTGGAACACTTTGAGTTTATGGAACAGTTTGCACTAGATGATTCCTGGGTAAGTTACCCAGTCATATCTCGGGATGATGACTCTCCTAACCCTTTGAGGCACACTGGAAGTCCAAGAAAATTGGGTGGCCACCAAAAAAGGTTTACTTGGAAAGTCTGACTCATGTTGCTTCATGTTGCTTCATGACTACATGTTTATAATCTCCTCCTCTCTTTGTCTTCCTCTCTCTCTTCACCTAGCCGGACCTGAAGCAGTGCTCCTGGCAGTTGGGAGGCTATAGAAAACAAAATGTCAAAGTGTGACATTATTGATCTCTCTAGGAGTAGAGGGAGCTCAGGGCCACATCCCACCAGATGACAGAGGATAACTCAAATGCGGGAGCTTGGGAGCTCTACCCACTTTGGTCCCCTGGGGTCTCCAAAGATATCACACAGTGTCCAATGGGACCCTGAACTACACAGCTTTGGAGTCAAGGGAAGATGTTTAAGTTCCATTTTTGATGGCTGCAGCTACATACTAAAGAGTTTCTAAAATAGGGAGAAAAAAAAAAGAAAGAAATCACAGAGAACTAAAATCAGTAGATTCAGGAGCACATGAGCCAACTCTGGGAGACATCTAGAAGGAGTTTAGGGACTTACTGTCTTGCACTGAAGGTACAGACTGGAGCCAGAGAACTAGATCACATTATTGGGATACCGATTTACTCCGAGAAAAATGGAAGTCCAGAACATAAATTGATAGACATATAAAATAACTGTGACCCCTGAGATAAAGTTGCTTGTCCGAACCACGCAACTAAGCAAATGTAAACTGAGACCAGAATCCACATTTTTGGATTCTTCTACTGTTATTCCTGCTTCTGTGTGCCATCTCTCTCCACTGTTAAGACTTCTTCATTCTTGTGAGTGAGGCAGTCACCCTATAGCTTTTAAAGGATTAAAGGGATGTTCAGCTTCTTCCATACACTAAGCCTGGTTAGTAGGGAAACACACACTCAAAAAATTGAAAAAGAATCTCTAGAAAAATTCATCATGTTCTTTACCCAAATCCAGAGAGTCAAACCAAGTTTTTATTTTATGTTTTAGTATTTGCTTTCTTGTTATTTGTTCTATCAAATGATGAATAACCTCAAAGTCTAACTTCTCTAGAAATTGAACAAAAATTAAGAGCAAAATTTTATTTTTTGCTGAAGAATTTTAGGGTGTCTGCACATTAATTGGCACTGAGTATCGATTTCTTGTCATTGTTAAAGGAAACCAAAAGTGTGTTAATTTAAGAGATGGTAAGGTTTTTGTTTGTTTTGCTTTCTTTTGTTTTGTTTTTAATAAAATATCTGGGCTAAAGCACTGGGACTAATTAATGTAAATTTCCGTTAAGGCATTTCTTTTTCTTTTTTTTTTTTTTTAAAGATTTTATTTATTTATTTGACAGAGATCACAATCAGGTAGAGAAGCAGGTGGGGCAGGGGCAGGCTCCCTGCTGAGCAGAGAGCCTGATGCAGGGCTTGATCCCAGGACCCTGAGATCATGACCTGAGCCGAAGGCAGAGGCTTTAACCCACTGAGCCACCCAGGCGCCCCCATTAAGGCATTTCTTGAGGAAGGAGGGTATTTGTCTAGTCATTTTTAAGATTCTTCTTTTTGACTTTGGCTTTCTGTAATGTCAGTGTGCTTTATCTAGCTGTGGATTTCTATATATCTTCCCTAGATCTGCTAGGCTTCTTGAATCTGTAGATTAATATTATCAATTGTTGAAAATTTATCACCATTTTTATGTGTTCATGTCTCATACTGTGCCTCATATTCTCTCTCCTCTCCCTTTGGGATTAAAGTCAAAAGTATCTTAGTAACAGTCCCGTAGACTGAAGTAGACGTAAATCAAAACTCAGAGCATATATAAAGTTCAGAATTGAAGAGGAGGCTATCAAAACAAAAGTTAAAATTTATCAGAACTGTCAAAGGCCCCAGAACAAAAGCAGCTTCTGTTCTAGCTTACTCCTTGAGGTTCCCATTCTCTTTTTGAATTTTAGCCTCACAGTTCTTTACTGTCATATTGGGTCACCACTTCTTCGAAGTGAGTTTTGCCCATTATTTTTAATTGTTTTCATTAAGAGAAATGATTTCAATAACCTAGGCTACCATTCTTGAAAACTGGAGGTCTGCAGGTGATTTTTTGAGAGCACTCAGAAAAATTACAGTGGGAATTTTCATTTTTTATCTTTCCAATGACATTTTCAAAAGGGAAATAGAAAAGTTATCCACTCTCTGGACAGACATGTCAACCAGACTAAGGCCATCTTGGACAAACCCACCACGACCACTTTGGGACCTAAAATCTTCCTGAGCACAGCCCCCAACCCATTACTTTTTTTGGTTTAGTCATACCCTGAAGAACACCTTGGGAGCATAGTATCTTTGATCTACTCTGGAGATAGGACTATGATTCTCAAATATTTCCTCCTGGGTAGTCTCCCAGCAGGCCTTCCAAGAGATGGGGTTGTGGAGATCTACTCATCTTGTGGCCACCCAAGACAAGCTTCTGTTTGTAAGACCCTTTAATAAACAATTTCTTGGCAAGCTGGACTTAAGGGCTTTTCCTTTGTTCTTATGGCTCCTGTGGCTTTTGAAGGTGGTTTTGTATATTATCTTCCTTTCAAAGAGCAGTGGACATTCTAAGATGTGGACTAAGGACAAATAAGCAAGGATGCCTGGCTCTCTAGTTCTCCAGAATCAAGAACAAATGAGTCAGAGTCACCTCTGAGATCATGACACATTTTTACTTGGCAGAGTCTAGCAGTTTCAAGGCAACTGTCCACTTTTTACACCTATACTCTATGGATGGTTCAGAGAACATATTTCTACTCAGAGAGAAGGGAGCTGATGAAGGCAGAGGAATCTATTCATCTAGATTCCTTGGTAAATAATCAGTAAGTATTTACTAAAAATCATTGCTTGCTTCTATGCTCTTTTTTATGTGGGACCCAGAAGTATAATATATGAACACGGCCCTTAACTCAAGATGAATCTAGGATCCCAGATTGCATGAACTTTTCTCTTTAATCTCTCTTAACTTGGTATAGTTCTTTAGTTTTTGTCATTTGTAAACTTTAGACTTTTAGGGTTTCTCATTTTAGATTTTATGAGGTTTCCTCTGATTGAATTCAAATTTTGCATTTTTGTAAGAATACCACAAAAGCAATGTTGTATCCTCCCCAATATATCGTAGTAGAAAACATGTGATGTCAATTGCCAATAACAGTACTATGGATGTTGACTTGAACCACTTGGCTAAAGTAGCATCTGCCAATTTCCTCCACTGTGAAGCTGCTATTCTTCTCTTTGTAATTAGTAAGAATCTTGGGGGTTGATACTTGACTACCATCCTGTTTTTTCAACTTTGACCCATTAAAGTTTTAGTATCCATTGGTAATTCTTGACTACCATGATATTTGCCAAATGGTTATTCTTTATTTCCAACTTCTTTTTACATATATTATTTAGAATTCTATTCTAAGGAAGAACTTTAATTTCTTTCCCACTTGTTTAGTTAATCAATTATTTATATCACCATGGACTGATGGATTCTTACTTTATGGGTTATAATCCATTACCCATTATAGATTGAATGTTTGCAGTCCCCCCAAAATTCATATTTTGAAGCCCTCATCTCCAGGAGGATGGCATTTGTAGATAGGAGACTTTGGGGAGTAACTAGGTTTAGATGAGGCCACGAGGGTGGGGCCCTCATAAGGGGATTATTGCCCTTATAAGAAGAGACACTGGAAAGCTTGCTCTCTCCGCACACATGCTCAAAGAGGTCATGTGATACCACACTGAGATGGTAACAGCAACCACAAGCCAAGAAAAGCCTCAGAATGGAATCTACTTTGCTTGATATTGGACTTCAGAACTGTGAGAAATAAATGTCTATTGTTTAAGCCACTCATGGTATTTTGTTATAGCTGCCTGAGCTAAGGCATTATTATTATTTATTTTGTTGCTCAGATTACCCCAGATTTAGCCAATGTTTTTTTTTTTTAAGATTTTATTTATTTATTTGACAGAGATCACAAGTAGGCAGAGGCAGGCAGAGAGGGAGAGGGAAGCAGGCCCCCTGCCGAGCAGAGAGCCCGATGCGGGGCTCCATCCCAGGACCCTGGGATCATGACCCGAGCTGAAGGCAGAGGCTTTAACTCACTGAGCCACCCAGGCACCCCTTAGCCAATGTATTAAGCTGACTCTTGTACCTTTGGTTCTATGGATCCCACATTTATTGAGCATTTCCTTTCTGGAACCACAAGACATGCCAGGTTCATCTTGTACTTCATTTTATATTTTCCTGCTATTATCCTGTCCATTAGTCCAAGGAGCCCTGGGTACTTTTATTTTAGAATGGTCTGTGGAAACCAAGATGTGTGCTAGTAGCGCCCATTGGTACTGATAAATCATTGCCCCTCTGGGCTCTTTAACCTCATTGAGCTAAGAAATAAGTGTATATACACACACACATATACACACTCATGTACACACATAGAGACACACACCACTTATTCCTGTAACTGTCCATCTGAAAATATTATAAAAATCACAAGTTGTTACCAATTAAATGTACAGGATTGTACTAACGCTCCAATCTAATCCCACTGAATTCAAGAATTCAATCAAACCTTCTGTTTCTCCTTATTTGTAACTCCCTTTTGGAACAGCAAGAAACTTGGCTCTCATTGCCCAAAATTTATTCAACTGCCATATGTGTTTAATATTTATTCTTTAAATTCATCAAGTCCCTTTTCCATCTTTTGTTCTCTTTTCTCTCTCATTTCAGAGTCAGAGCATGCAAGCATGTGAGCGGGGGCTTGGGGTCAGAGGGAAGGGGAGAGAGAGAGAGAGAGAGAGAGAATCTTAAGCAGGCTCTATGCCCAGTGTGGGGCCCAGTGCAGACGGCTGGATCTCACAACCCTGATCTGAGTGGAAATCAAGAGCTTAACAGTCTGAGCCACCCAGGCGTCCCTCTCTCTCTCTCTTTTTTTTTTTTTTCCTCCTTAATGACTTTTAAAAGCTCCTTTTATATTAAGACTGTCGGTCTTTTTTTGCTCAAATGTGTTGCAAATGTATGTCTTTTTCTTTACTTCATGTTTTTATTTTATAGTAGTTAAAAATAATTTTCTTTGAGAAATTAAATTCAGTAACTGGTGTTTATTTTCTCATAAATAATTATATACTTGAGTAAAGAGAAGAAAATAGTGTGTACTGACCAGCTTTACCTAAATAACTCTTGCAGGTGAGTAGCTAAATTTAATGGATTTTCACTTCCCATGTAAATGCGATGCCTTCCTTGGCTTAGGACAAATGGAAAAATCCACATGCAGTAACAGCTCACCAATTCACACTAACTTGGAGGAAGGCCAGTCAGAGTGAAAAGTGTGAATTATGAAAGCATTCAAGAAAATGTTGCTTTCTTACCTTCATGTACAATAGTAACCAAAAGAGTTGAACTTTTAAAAATAATTCATATATAATTGACACATCAAACACCAATGAATACAATTAGATGAGGCTACTAAAGCCTTAAATTATCTTAACTCGATTAAACATTCTCATACATACCTTATTATCTGTGGTGTTGACACATTTGGCCAGCTCCTTTTTTCTACCTTCTATTCAACTGTGAACAAGCCCAGAAAATCACTTCAGACATTAAGTGGGAAATAAAAAAGGTTTACATATGTATTTATTACATGTACTGATTTAAGGTCTGTATATTTAGTTGTACTAGTTGGATTTTTCAAAGCATCCTACTGAACATCACTTTTTGTTTTTTAATTATCAATAGCTTGACACACTATTGTGATGAAGTGGATATAAACATTCATTATAATTATCACTTGGTCTTCGCCTACGTGAGTTAGGGGTCTCGTTCCCTCGGTGCTGTTTAGGCAAGAGTTGGTTGCAGAAAGAACAAAGAACTCTCTTTTGTAGCAAGGCCGTGACACACTCCTACTTAATTTATTTGACGTTAACAATTACAGGATGGTTGTGGAACACATAAATAAGCATTAAACAGTTTATACTATGAATAACTGGTTTCAAGTGGCCTATGGATCAGCAGGATTGTAGAGGCCAGTGTTCTCCTGGGGACAGGAGAGGAACTAAGAGATGCCCAAACAATCTACGCTGTGCATGGTTGCTTTCGGAAAACACTCAAAAAGATCATTCTTGGCTAGCATGTAACATCTGAACTCATTAAACTTCATTATCTTTTAAGATCTGAGCCTCAGGTAATAAAATTTAATCTCATATGGAAACTGGAATACAGCTCGCAACCCTGGGACCATTTTAAAAAATTCTTCTTTGAACATTTTATCAGTTATTATGTACGTATTAATGAAAGCTGTATGACAAGATCACAGAGGGCTTAAGACTCCATGGTGTCTTGTTGCTTTGAGAGGTTTCCCAGGCCCCCCGTGCTGCTCTCAGCTCTGACAGATTATCAACAAGCAGAGAAGTTCTTGGCAGGGACACTGGCTGCATCATTTAATAGCACACTGTTCTAGAGGTTGCCTTCTAACCCCTGTGTATTAAGGGGCCACATTTTCATGTTATCCCACCAACAGCATTTGGTTAAGTACTCATAAATATTTGTTAAACTGAATAGGTAAAGAATTTTAGGGGGAAATTAGTAGGGTTATAATCGGAACATTTAGTCTAAACAAAGTTCTTATGGTCCTTAATAAAATGTTAACAGATATCATAATAATCTTACACATTTGCTTGGTATTTTACAATGTACAATGCCCTTTCAAGTTAGTTATGGCATTTGATCTTTGATCTATAGTTATATATTCCTGTTTTTCCAAATGGGAATAAACTCAGAGATACTGATCAACTTAGCCAAAGCCTATTGTCACCCATGGAAGCTAACTTTTAGCAAACTTATTTTTAGTCCAAATGCTATCGTTCATTGGATAATTTTGAAATGTTTTTGTCCCATTTGGTTAGAGGTTTACCTTTTACCATTGTCAAGTGTTATAATGTGACACCCTTAAAACTGTATCTTGTTTTATTTTTTAAATTTTTGTATTATGTTATGTTAGTCATCATACAGTACATCATTAGTTTTTTGATGTAGTGTTCCATGAGTCATTGTTTGTGTAGTACACCCAGTGCTTCATGCAATACGTGCCCTCCTAAATACCCGTCACCAGGCTCACCCATCTCCCCCAGCTCCCTCCCTTCCAAAACCCTCAGTTTGTTTCCCAGGGTCCATAGTCTGTCATGGGTCCTCTCCCGCTCTGATTTCCACCCCCACCTTCATTTCTCCCTTCCTTCTCCTAAAGTCCTCCATGCTATTCCTTATGTTTAAAACTGTATTTTAAACAATTTGGTTCAAAGTAGCCTGCAAATTGTTGCTTGAACAACCTTCTAACTTTGCATGCAGCCATGGTAGGATGCATGCAGCTCATCAGGATACATTAGTTTAACCCTGGATTTTATTTTCTATTTATTTTTTTTAAAGATTTTATTTATTTATTCAACAGAGAGAGATCACAAGTAGGCAGAGAAGCAGGCAGAGAGAGAGGAGGAAGCAGGCTCCCTGCTGAGCAGAAAGCCCGATGCGGGACTCGATCCCAGGACCCTGAGATCATGACCTAAGGCAGCAGCTTAACCCACTGAGACACCCAGGCGCCCCTAACCCTGGATTTTATTAAAGAATATCAACACCACTATCTGGTGGGTATTCGGCTTCAAGTATTCGGCTGGGACCTCTATCAATTAATGTAACTTTGTATCTCTACCTATTCAGAGAGAATGATCTAAGGTGAAGTAATTCATCAGTTCTGATTTTTTTTTAATGCAGATTTTATTCAGGGTTTGAACTAAAATCTAAGAAAGCAACATCCTTGGGCACCACTATGATTCACAGGAAACTGGTCTCCCTGAGTTGCTTTTTACTATCATGAAATTGATTTTGGGGGGAAGACACAACAACAAGTAGCCTTATGAAATTGATATCTATATTTGCTACAAAGATATGACTGAGGTCATTATGTACTATATCTCTATATCTTTTAGTGTTCCTTACATGCAGTCCACTGGGTAATTTCTTTCAGAACTGTGTGCTATAAAGTCTTTGGTTGGCCTTAGAAACTCTTAAGTTAACTTTTTCTGGGCAATAAATTCTATGCAGCTGACTTTTCTCATAGGCTGTGTTTTCTAGGAAGCTCAAAGCCAAATTTGTGTCCCACCCATAGTCAATTATGTAGGGGTGTGGGAATAGTGTGTGTTTGCACTTTACTTTCATTTTATCTGGTCCTACTTTTGATTTTATTTTTGACTATTATATTTTATGTGTTGTGAAATTCTTTATAGTCTCAAACCATGAAAACATACACACAAAAACAATTAAATTATAGATGTTGAATGTTTTGATACACTCTTTCTTAAAATGCCACAGGCTGATTTATTTGTATCTGTTGGGAAAAAAAGACCCCAAATTTTTTGTGAGAGTTATGAATAACTAGAGAGCCCCAAGTGTTAAAAAAAACAACAACAACAACTTGTGGGAATGCCTGGGTGGCTCATATGCTTAAGCATCTGCCTTCGGATCAGATCTTGATCCCAGAGTCCTGGGATCGAGCCCCACATTGGGCTCCCTGCTGGGCAGGGAGCCTGCTTCTCCCTCTCCTTCTATGGCTCCTTCTGCTTGTCCTCTCTTGCTCTCTTTGTCAAATAAACATATAAAATCTTAAAAAATATATAATTCCTGTTTGGTAAGTGGTTTCTCAATAAGGTGGATCTAATCTCTTTTCTCAGATTTAGGAATTCCCAGTGCTTTCCATTCCAACTAAGGTCTAGCTTCTTCTGGGCATGGTACCTCCAGAATTACAAAATTTTTTGCCAGCAAGGCAGTAGGCAGCAGGGCTGTGAGTACTGCTTACTATGTAATGTCCATGGACATGGTTGCCAGAGTAGTACAAGTGAACACCCAAGAGGGTCTGTGCTGCTTGGAGGAGCTTCTGCTGTTTTCAAGACTTTGAGATAATTGTATGCGAGTTCAAGATCTGATGCTTTCTTTTCAATATTGACAGAAAGAAGTCGCACACTCATTAAGACACACGTCGTTTTAGTATTAGTTAAATTCATATTGTTATAAGCGTACTAAAGCTAATCCTTCTAAAGAAGACTTAGAGAAAACTATGATTAAAATATCTATAGGAGAAATGCTCATTAACATATTTGATGGCTGATTAAAAAAGGAGTCTGGGGTGCCAGGGTGGCTAGGTCGGCTAGGTGGCCAGCTCTCAATTTCGGCGCAGGTCACGATCTCAGGGTCCTGGGATGGAGCCTGGGATGGAGGTCATTGCTGGGCTCCACACTGAGCAGGGAGTCTGCTTGAGGATTCTCTCTCCTTCTTCCTCTGCCCTTCCCCCGCCCCAACTCCTGCCTATGCGTGTGCTTCCTTTCTCTCAAATAAATAATTAAATCTTAAAAAAAAAATAAACAAAGATTGCAGTGATAAAAGAAAGCGGGAAACAGTGACCTAAGTGATCATTCCTATTCCTTTCTTTATCCAGTAAACACTTAAGGACAAGAAACCTGGTGCCAGCACCTTCTCCTCTTTCCAGCATCAAAACAGTGGATATTGACAAACCAGTATCTTGTAAGACTAAGCTCCTAAGGAAGGTGTTAGGCACCTGTGGTTTCTATAAGACAGGACATATCTTCATAAAAGTTTTACAGCTAAACATGAATATCTCTAATGAGACCGACTGGGGATATTTATTATTTCAGTTAGTCAACTCCTAGTTGGATGATTTCATTGGATAATTTCTGAGATTCCTCAGAATTTTAATTTTCTTCCTGCTGACAGACCAAAATAATATCTCTACTTATTAAAAAATGGACATGTTCTTATTGTAAAATAGCTACAATATTGAAAAAACAAAGACGGAAATGAACATTACCCACAACTCTATCTCTTATATGTAAATAATACCAATATTCTGGTATGTCCCTTTCTAATATTTTCTATATTTACATATTTTTGTTTTGGGGGAACTATTTTGCTCTTTGGGAACAATTTCTTACCTTGCTTTTTTTTTTTCTCTTGGAATTATTTTCTGAACGTTTCCCATATTATTAAAAATTCTTTCAAGAATGTTTCTAAAGAGCAGTATTCTATCAAATAATACCTACAAATACCACAAATAATTTGAATAATGAATATTTAGGTTGTATCACCCTTCTCTGCTTTTAAAAATACTGTGAGAATGTAAATGTTATTTCAACATCTGATTCTCTATAAATAATATGTAAATGAGCGATGGCGGCATTTGTTATAACTGCAGAATGTACGCATTTCTCTTTTTACTTGTACTGAGAACTTTGTTGTTGTTGTTGTTAAGATTTTATTTATTTCTTTGACAGAGAGAGAGAGCATAGGCAGGGTGAGTGGCAGGCAGAGGGAGAAGGAGAAGCAGGCTTCCTGCCGAGCAGGGAGCCCAATGCAGGGCTCAATCTAGGGACCCTGGGTTCATAACCTGAGCTGAAGGCAGATGCTTAACCGACTGAACCACCCAGGCACCCCTGTATCAAGAACCTCGATTCCTGACTGAGTAAGTATTTTATGGATTAACAACTCTAATCTTCTGAAAATGTATGTTGACATAATAAACCAACATTCATTTCCGGATGAAGAAAGCAATATTCCTAACAAGAATAACATCATCTCTTTCTTAAACATTTGGCATTTCCATGCCAGCATGAGACATGAGCATTTCGAGGCCAGGGTGATGGTGAGAAAAAAAGCAATGCAGGCCAGTTACTTTTATTATTTTTTGCTTGAACCCTCCCTTCTCCTAAGATGATCACTTTGTTATTTTCTATTTTCTCTTCTGATAAAAGGCACCTGTATAATCCAACATGATAAAGCTGACGGTTACAAATTATCACTCATAAATCAAATCTGCAACATAAGGAGATGAAACAGGCTTACGACAGGGTGCAGAACTATATAATTGTGTGTCTACCGCATGTGAACTTGAACAAGTAATTAACCTTGTGACACCAATACACTTCTCCTGTCCTCCTTTCGGGTTTGACAAGCGGTCCTTCAAGCTTTCAAGAAGATAGATGGGTAGATGTGAAATTCTATTAAAGAAAGACTTTGCATCTATTGCTTTTGCCTAGAGAACACGGTATGACTATTTGGTTGTAAGCCAGGTAAGTCATTAAGTTTTGTAATACTTGGAAGAATTATGGAGTTGTTAAACAGCAAGTGTGTGCCAAGATGTTGTTTCACCTAAAATTCTTCCCACAGGTCCTTCTCATGTCAGGACTATGGAACTGAGCAGAGTGAAGATTTGGCAAATGTCTGTTTAATCTCATTAATATAAAGATATATCACATTCATGAGGCCTTCAATGAATAGACTGTTAAACAATACGGTTAAGTTTTCTTCGACACCAAAGAAAGCAGAGAATTCTTAGAGCAGTACATTATTCTGTGACTTCAGTGCAGGCATAGATGGCCATGTGGGTCCATCCATTCTACAGGCTCTCATACAAACACCAAGATAAGTCTAAGACCGAGTAAGAGTGTTTTCCCAGCTTAAAACAGAGGCAGCTCTCACAGCAGCTGGAGCTGGGGGATGCTGGGAGTGTGTAACTAGTTTTTCAAACAGTTGAAAGGTGCCGTTGCAAGGGGATTTTGGAGTTCTGTCTTACAAGTCTTCCCCCAGGGTCATTTATGGAGCATGTGACTGTTAGCACTCTGTTGAACATCACACAGGATAGAAGACTGTGTGGTGTGGTAAGAAGTCCGTAGATTCTGGAATCAGGAAGGTCAGGGTTTAAATACGGAGTGTTTGACTTTGAACAATATGTGCAACATGGGGATAATAATAACTTTGAATGATTCTTGTGAGGAATATATTAAATAATGTATCCAATATATCCAATATAGTGATTATTTGTATTAAATGCTCAATAAAATGATGGCTGTTATTACTTTATATATACATATATATATATTTTTTTTTAATAAAAACCACTCAATTAGGAAGGGCAGTGTCTTTTTTCTGACTATTGTGACCCCCCATACAGATATTCCAGAGGGCAGTGACTTGCAAAAATTGCTTCTCATGTGAATCAAAAGCCCACAATCTCTTCAAAGCAAAGATTTTTCCATTGGTTGTGAAATAGATGTCTTAAACAGAAAGTGTTAGCAGAGAGGCTGATCAGTAACAAAAATTGATCTATTTGTCACTAGGGACAGCAATTGGAAGTTCAGAGCCTCCACCCCCAAAAAGGATTTCCTAACCTCTAGTTTCCATACAGAGAATTCAGAGATTATATTTTACCTTTTTCATTAAAAAAGAACCTGAAAGAGAAATTAATATTTATTAATTAACTAGAAAGTAGGATTTAGAGCTCCTGCTCTTGAGCAGTAAATCAGTTGGGAGGAGGTAGGGAGCACTGGGACATAGCCTCCAAAGAGAGCTGGTGATGGAAGCAGTGTTGCCTGGTCCTTTAAAGCTCCTGGCCTAGTGCCACAGTGCGTGCTGGGAGCCATAGATACACAGGTACAGACAATGGATTTTTCTTCCTTTGCCTTCAGTGCAGGCATAAATGGCCATGTGGGTCCATCCACATTTCCAGTGTTCAAGCCAGTAAGTCTCAACTATGTTTGCATCTGAAGATTTCCTGGAAATCTTTTAGGAACCCCAGTGGGTGAACCCCCCACCAGACCAAATCAAAACCTCCAGGAGGCCGGGCCTGCATAAGGTGTATTTTGTTTAGGCTCAAATTTCAGCATGCATCAGAATCACCTGGAGAGCTTGTTGCAACAGATTACTCCCCTACATCTAAGAATACTTTCTGATAGTGTAGGTGCTCTAAAAATATTTGCTGAATACATAGTGTCAGTATTTGAAAAGAACACACTTGTAGAACAGAGTGGATTATGTGGTGTCCCTGGATGATTTTGGTTGTTCTTGAGCTCCTGGAACTATCTGCAATATTTTGTGGGCTTGTGCCTATGTCCATTCCAAGGAGAGTTCCCTATCATCAGCAGATTCTTGGGGAGGGGGGGGGGCGTAGAGATGGAAGTCAATGACCTACAAATGTTACAAGCCACTCTAATGAAAAGTAAATGTTATTTCTCTTTGGGCTTTGTCTTCATGAATAGAGTGAAAAAAAAGAAGAAGAAGTAATCATTTGTATAAAAAAATACAGTTCAGAATTGACAAGCACAAAAAGCATTTCATCTTGTTAAAAATAATAAATCAGCCACTAAAGACAGGAGCCTCTTCACCTAAGAACCATTCGCCCATCATTGGTTCTGCCGATGATGCTTATTTACTTTGAACAGAATTTATTGCAGATTGAAAAGTAAAGGGTTAGATTGTTGACTCTCCAAGGCAGAGACCCTGTCTTATCATCTTTGTTCCCTAAGATCTGCCCAAGAAAGGCACACCATGATTGGCTGAAAGTAGCATTAGAGTGATGATACAATCTCTTGAAAAGCATATGAGAAATATTAATAAAGTATCATCTTATGGCACTCTGTAGTTGTGAATTGAAAGACTTTTTTGACTATTTTTCAAATACGTTTTTATTTTTTTCCTTTCTTCCAGCTAGTTCTTGCCTTTCACGTCTCAAAAACGTACCTTCTCTAAGAGATCTTCTTGCTAAACACATTCCTCTTCTCAAAGTGTATAACAACTCTTTACTCTTAAGGTTTCTTTTTTATAATGTCCAGCACCTGGGTGGCTCAGTGGGTTAAGCCTCTGCCTTCGGCTCAGGTCATGATCTCAGGGTCCTGGGATCCAGCCCTGCGTTGGGCTCTCTGTTCAGTGGGGAGCCTATTTCTCCCCACCCCTCTCTCTCTGCCTGCCTCTCTACCTACTTGTGATCTCTGTCATGTCAAATAAAATAAATAAAATCTTTAAAACACACACATACACACACACACACAAACTAATACCTTCATTATATTACTATTCTGGACACATCTATTAATATTATACTGTTACGTCATATGAAATAGAGTAGTATTATAATTACAGTTAAGAACAGAGTTATGGTTCTAGGAGCCCTCCACCAATGGCCACCATCCATTGTGGCAGATCTTTCTATGCCAAATATGTCTCAAACTCGCCTGTGGCTTAACTTAGGGAAGTCATCTCTTGCGCACTCTGCTCTGTAAAGGGTCCAGTGAAGGCCCGGTTGACTCGTGCTATTCCAATAGCACCTGTTCACCAGGCTGCCAAAAATATAACCCTGATCTGTGCCTCTGATGGCTCTCTTTCTCTCTGTCTCCTTGCATAGATGTGTAGAAGGAAATGGCCTCACAGAATTTTAAATTCATGCATTTCTTTTTTCTGTAGAAGTAACCATTCTCTTCATAGAGTTCTGTGATTTCTTTTAAAACTTTATAATGCATCACAGACATTTTTTCCACAATAAAGATCTGCCTATTCCTTTTGAAAGACTGCAGAATATTCCATCCTATGGATACAAAATACTTGGGGTTTTGTTTTGTTTTGTTTACAAACCCCTCCTTATGAACGTTTAGATTCTTCCCAATGTTTCCCTTTGGTAAACATAGCAGCGGACCTTCATGGAAACATGGCTTTATGCCCTTGTCTTTCAGGGGATTAGTGTACCTGTCAGTAGACTTTTCTTCCTTCCAGACCCTGCAGTTCAGAAGTCATAGATATTATCCAGACCCATCATCTGGTAGCCATAGAAACTTGGGGAAATTGCTTCCATTATTTTGTGTATGGAATGGAAACATCCATCCAGTCACTTTCTCTCACACAGTCAGCATGGAGAGGAAACAATGGATGTGAACATGCTTTGACAATTCTCTATTCCATCAGTGTTTTGTATTTTCTTTCTCATGCACTGGGTGCCTAATTTTTGTTCATGAGACCCCGTTTTACCCTGAATGCTCAGTAAATGCTCAATGAGTGAACAGACTGTGAATGGCCTCTAGCAGCCCTTTTTTTTTTTTAATTAAATTGATTGATTTATTTTCAGAAAAACAGTATTCATTATTTTTTTCACCACCCAGTGCTCCATGCATTCTGTGCCCTCTATAATACCCACCACCTGGTACCCCAACCTCCCACCCGCCCCCGCCACTTCAAACCCCTCAGATTGTTTTTCAGAGTCCATAGTCTCTCATGATTCACCTCCCCTTCCAATTTACTCCAACTCTCTTCTCCTCTCTAACACCCCTTGTCCTCCATGATATTTGTTAGGCTCCACAAATAAGTGAAACCATATGATAATTGACTCTCTCTGCTTGACTTATTTCACTGT